>NC_043759.1:24543551-24701051 GCF_902148845.1 Salarias fasciatus
GCCGGTCCGATCCGGCCTCATTCCACCAGAGCACACACACTGAAACACACACACACACACACACCTCCGTCTTCTTCTTCTGCGATTCATGGAAACCACCTCCCGGGAGGTTTTCACTCAGCTGCGTTCGCTCACAAACTCTGCAAACAGTCAATAAGTTCCACTCAATACTTCCAGGAAGGTTTCCACTGGAGCGTGCGAAACGCTGGAAGTTAAAACAAAACTTCCCAAAGAAACACAGACGGGAGAAACAGAGACTTTCCGTAAATAAAGGTGATATTTATTCTTTTTTTTGCAAAGAATCTCATGCAGAGGATACAGCTTCTGTAAACAAAATCACTTGAAAATATGTTATAAATGTGCAGATTTCTTCTTTTTCTCGGTGTCAAACTCTGGAATGTACGCGACGACGTGGCGGGAACGGGAGTGTGTGTGTGTGTGTGTGTGTGTGTGTGTGAAGGCCGACGCAGTTACACTGGAGTGTGTGGACTGGAGCCTGAGGAGGATTTCAGGTAAAAAGCAGCTCTTCTTTAAGACACCTGTGAGATCTGGGACCAGGAGGGTTTCTCCTCCGGCTCCACGCTGTCCAGTTACCCCCCCGGTGGGAAAAGGAATGATTAGTTATCCTCCAGCGTCGGGCAACATTCTGAAACATCCGTTTATTTTCCACGGTCTATTAAAGCCCCCGTGTGTCAGACCTGACGTTTGGGGAATTCAACCAGCAGCTCTGAGGCTTAAAACAAGATTAAAATGTCTTTAAATGGACGCCGCCTGTCTCATGGTCACAATTATAATAAACATTTTCTATCAATATGGTGAAGTTTTAATCCAGTTAGATCGTTAAACAGTAAAAATATATTAATAAGAAATCTGAAGATCAGGATAATCTGACCTCAGAGGAAGGAGGCGAACATCCTGTATTTTATGGATAATGACTCCGGACTGGACCGGGGTCTCCTCCAGGACCTGGACTGGACCCGGTCCAGTCCAGGTCCTGGAGGAGACCCCGGTCCAGTCTCACACACGGGGGGTTCCAGTCTTTGGCTCCTCTCCTCTGCAGATTAAAGAGATGAAGACGAGATGCTGCTGAAGCCGAGGAGCTGCAGAGACGATAAACAACTCTGAAGAAAGAAAATAAAACCTTCTCTTCCTCCCTCTCACTCCTTTACTTTTTCTTTTTTTTGCATTTTTATTTTACAATTTAGACCTTTTTCACTATACGTCTGACAGAAAAATAGAAAAGAGCAGTATTTAAAAATATAGATATACATCATCATGCTGCTGCAGAGACTCCAGACCCCGGTACATACACTTATTAGATTTGTTGTTTTGTTTTCTTTCTTTTTTTTTAGACAGGCACAGTAGTGTTACCCTGGATAGGAATGCTAGAAAACATAGAAAAAAAAAAAAAAGACGCAGAGCGACCAGGAGGGGTGGGGGGGGGGGGAGGGGCGGGGTTCAACCCGATCTGAAATCAAACATGGTTTTTAAAATCAACTCTCGGTGCATCGCGTTTAAAAGTGGAGGGGAAACGAAGCGCCCCCTGCTCTATACACAGTCAGTAGTACTGGGGGCGAACCTGGCGAGAGAGCGGCGGCGGCGGCGGCCAGTCCAGCACGAGTAAGGCCTCAGGATTTCATATTGTGTTGGCAAAATAACAACGAAAAAAAGAAAAAAAAAAAAAAAAAAAGAGGAGAAAACATATACATCTGTCATTTAATTACATCTAGCTTGAAAAAAAATATATGTGCAAAATGTAAATCTTACAAATATGGGAGGAGTTTATGTAGATCATTGGAAAAAAGAAGAAAAAAAAAAAGAAAAAAGAAGGGTTGTGCTCGAGGTGGCTCAAGACGTTCTCCACCCGCCCGTTCTCCGTCTGCGCGCCACGTCTCCGTCCGGCCGGCGCCGCTTCACGTGGAGTGCACGCTCCGCTTCAGGCTCTCGATCTCCAGCTGGAGGGACACAGGGGTCATCAGGGGTCATTCAGGGGTCATCAGGGGTCATCAGGTCACGCTCAGTCTGGGTAAAGCTTTTCCCAGCCTGACAAACTCGCCTGCAGTCAATCAGCTGATTCAGCCCCACGAGCACGACGGAGGACTTTATATGATCAAATATTAACAATTCTATCTGCCGTGTTTTCAACAAGGAAGTCCAAACGACTGGGCGGGTCGACGGAGGTCAGAGGTTCTCCTTCATGACTGGTTCCACCGGCCTACGTCGATCGGCGGTCAGCCAGATACGCACCAATGAAGAGACACACCGACAACATCGTTTTTAAGAACTAATCACACATTACCGTTAAAAGCTCACAAAAGTCATGACAGCGCTCCTTTAAGCTCATCAATGAAAAATGGCGCCACTGCGTTTACTTTCCACCGCCGCGGTCTGAACAGCGTGTAGTTCTCCTGTTGGGCCACTAGTGGGAGCTGGCTGGCGTTCGGTCAGGGATGGAGTCCGGTGTCCCGCTCAGATTCTGATTCAACGGTTGCAGTTTGATGAATGTAAAATCCTGACGGTATGAACTGACGGCATGCCGGGTCGAGGGAGGAGGCGTCTTTACTCGCCGCGTCACGCCGAGCGTCCCGAGGGACGAACAGATCTCTGCGTTCTGCCTCCCCGACACGCTGTGGAGGCCGGCGCTCACCGCGGGGGGCTTCAGCTAATCTGCAGGTACATTTCTTTGTGTGTGTGTGTGTGTGTGTGTGTGTGTGTGTGTGTGTGTGTGTGTGTGTGTGTGTGTGTGTGTGAAGCCCGCCTGCCTGGGGTTCTCTGCGGGGGGCGCCCCTCCTCCTGCGTTCAGAGTTCTGATCGATGCGGTGCTGAGAAAGGCCGGCCTGCCGCTGCTGCTTCATCAGAAACGCCCCGTGGTTCCTGCATGTGGCACGTCAGCAGCAGAGCGGAGCTGGAGACCCGGCTGTCTGGGTGTGTGTGTGTGTGTGTGTGTGTGTGTGGAGCGGAGCTACACTACATCAAATGCACTGGCCGTTGGTTATTTCTACAGGAGAACTAATAATGACTCTACTTAAAACTAGTGAAGAAGAACAATGCGGGACTGAAAGTGAAATTCGCCCATTTTTGTTTCGGTGTATTTTATGTATTGATCCTTTTTCCGTTTCTTTGAAACCATGACTTTTTTTGCCTCCTTCAACCACTTGCTTGGTGGTTTTGCAGCACTGAGCCAAAAGAGGAGGAGCAGGGATGAAACCTTGAACGGCGGAGCCTCCATCAGAGTTACAGCACTGAATCCTCCTGTTTCAGAACAGAAGAGTGAATTCCACGTGCGCCGCCGCCGCCGCCAACGTGATTTAATTGGTCATTCAGAGGTTGGAGTTTGCCGGTGAGTGCCTGTCTGTATAGCCAACGTGTTTCATTTAAATAAAAGTGAGAGAGAGCGCGAGCGAGCGGTAGTGCTGATCCCGTGACGAGACGCCGCAATGAGCCACACGTGTTTCCCGCCGAAGCCTCTTTATGCCGGGAACAAAAAGCCCCATCTGCGCGTCGGGAGATAACACGAGCGCACACGTCTGGAAGTCGGAATTGTCCTCCTGAAGTCCACTGCCATCCGGCGAGCTATTGTGTGAGATTACCGGTGTGCCGGCGCGTCAATATTTGACTACAATAATGGGAGTAATGAAGGTAGACAGCACAGCACGCTTTCCCGGGGCGATCGATACTACCTGCAGGGCCACGCGCTTCTGAATTTCTTCGTCCAGCGCTCTCCGTAGATCCGTTATCTCTTTCCTGGAAATAAACACACACACACAGACACACACGTGGCGGTCAGCACGTGCCTGCGCTCGTGGTGAAGATAAAAATGCATAAATCCATCTTTCCGATGTTCTCTCTGGAGATCAGAACGCGGCGAGCGACGGCGCTTCCTCCACGGCTTCAGTCGACTGTTCCTAATGCGCCCGCGATCAGATAACTCCAGATTCTAGAGCGGCGCGAGTGGCCGGCTCCGCGGACGGGACGCAGCCCGGGGCTCCGCACAAACTGGAAATATGCAGATCTTCACCGACTGCCTCCGGCGCTGCGTCACACGTCCGGTGCGAGAGAACAAACAGCCAGCGAGGCTCCGACTGAAGCCAGATTCAAATCTGGAGGGATGCGTACGTTTGCTGGGTCTTGAGCAGCTCCACAGACATCAGCAGCTCCTTGAACTGGCTCCGGAGCTCGTCCAGCTGGGCGCCGGCCTCCTCGGGCTCCGGCTGGGCCCTGAGGCCCACCACGTCCGCGCTCGGCTTGTGGAGAGACGGCGACGGCGATAAGGTGCTCGCGGAAGGCTGCGGAGAGAAAAAAAACCACAAGAGGGTGAAACCGAATGAGTAACCTCGAGCGAAGGTGATAAACTGTTCATATATACACACAGAAATAAATGTGTGGGGCTCCTGATGCATGCTGGGAATACGGTTTCTGCATTTCTGCATCATTGAATTCTCAAATGTGGACCGAATCCCTTCAAAGCGCCGGATACGTGGCTGTCACCGCGGCGCTGCTCCGCTCGGCTCGGCTCGCCACAGATCCTCAAGATCTCATCAGAAAAACACATCAGCTGCTTTCAGCGGCGCCGGCCCGACTCCGGCGTCTCGTCTGGAGTCAGCCATCACCTCTGCGGTGCGACAAAGTCAAAGTGACGCTAAAGAGGAGCGCAGGTGTGACTCTGCCAGCTCTTAGAGAACAGAGAGCATACAGTCTGCAGAAAGTCTCCTCTGGGTCTGGTTCTGCGGGTTTCTTCCCGTCCTTCCACGTCAGATTGTTGGGTTTTGCCGATTTAACTTTGACCTGAGGGGCTTCAGATTCCACCACGAATTTCTGGTTCTACGTTGACGTCAACGGCGGAGGCGAGGGGGGTCCAGGCTTTCCTCCGCCTCCGGATCAGGACTCAGGCCTGCAGCCCGACAGCGAGCTGCTGGAGGGGAAGACGGAGCTTCTCTCAGTTTGTTTGCTGAGCGGCGAAATGTCCGGAAGGGGCCAATTAACAGGCTGCCCTGCTTCAACGTCCGCTTCCCAGCCGACGCGGTCCAATTGACGTTTTCACCATAAACGCTCCTGGACCGTGCAGTTACCTCAATTCACTCCTTTATCCACGGGTGATTCTCTTTTAAAGACGCCCGGCGGTCCAGGCTGACATATTGGCGCAGACAAACCATACTCACCACTCGAACAAAACAAAAAAAAAATCTGTATTTTATTGGATGTTTATATCCTGCCCTGCGGGCCGAGGCAGTGCGGGGTTAAAACGGCGAGGGCTCAGAGCGGATCCGGCGTGACAGCAGGACAGAGGAGGAATTTAAATCCTCGGGAGCAGCCCTGAATGAAACGGCGTGCTTCTCTCAGTAATTCCAGCAATTACTGGGCCGGAGCGCGGGTCACTGTCCACGTCCGAGTAAACAACCGCCAGCGATTGAAGCAATCAGGGCTGGATGTGGAGCCTGCCGTCGCTGTTTTTCACGTGCTCGGTGTGCCTTCGTGTTCCAATCGGAATAATTATCGAGGAAGAAAGGAAGAACAAGGAAAAGAAAAAAAAAAAAAAAACACACGGAAAAATGTGTTTTAATCAATGGGCCTGATTCACACAGATCACTTGTTGTTGTCCGTGCACTCGTGCACGTGCAGGACAATCGATTCACTACGTGCACGTGCAGTAGCAGCGTTTCTAGGTTTTGCAGTTTTCAAAAAAAGTTGCATTTCCCGTTTCGGGTTTCCACCAAAGACGAGCGTTTTCTCCGACATTCCCACCCGGCAGCCTGGCGGCCCCCGACTTGGCCCGCAGGCCTCGCGTTTGACGGCGCCGATTCCAATTCTACATTCCGCCTTGGAAATTACCTTTCTGGTTTCTGATTGCTTCGCTTTGGCTCCGTCCTCTTCATCGGCCTTGAAGGACTTGTCGGCGCTCGCCTCCTTGCTCGGCTGCGGGAGAAAAGCTTCATTAGCGCCTGGAAATCCATCAATATTTTAATTGATTTTCTCCACCGACCGACTCAACCGATAACAACTGGGGAGGGGGAAAAAAATATATAAAAAAAAAATTACCCAACACACAATAACAGTGTGCCGGCACCGAGGGGAAGGCTTATCTTTAGCAACACGTGGCAGTTAATCTCTCACAATTATCTGGACATGTGCAGCTGACTGATGTCTGGACAAGAGTTACCACTCTGACGGGTGATTAGCGGAGTGGGGGGGGGGGGGGGGGGGGGGGGGGGGGCTCACGGTGAGAACTGCCTCCGACTGGGCATTAATCACGCCTAATGTGGTCGGGAGGTGCCTGTCAGAGTGGTTTTGCCAATCAGAAAACTAAAAAAAAAACAACACAATGGGAGGAGCCCCCGCCCAGCAGCGTACCGGTTCTGGTACCGAGGTTTTTTTTTTTTTACACACACCCGCTTATCAACACTCAGACACGAGTGTTTGGATGTAACCGTCATGCTGCCTTCAGGCCTGATTTATTATTTCAACTCCCCGTGTTCGGCGGGGAGCCGCGGCGCAGCGTGTCGCCGCACCATTACAATAAGCGAGCCGGTCCGGCTCCTCGGCGGTCCTGATGATGAGCCGTTCTCCGGAATCCCCGCTGCTGGGTAATGGGAGACGCGCCGCGACGCAAAGCCACTCCAGAAGAGCTTTAAAGTTCAGTTTCTGTGACTGGATGGATTGTTGGAAACCGCATGGCACCTGTGTGCGGTTCCATTAATTAAAAAAAAAAAAAAAACAAGCCACAGCCCCCACTAGTGGCCTTCCATGGTAACTGCACATCTGGTGTTCAGTGTTTCTGCGCCAGCGCCTCAACCCTTACCGAGTGTCCGCCGCCGAACTGGGTGGGCAGCCTCCGGCCAGGCATCTTTGGTCTGTCAGCAGTGGGGTGAGAGAGCTTCTCCGAGGTAGACGACAGCTCATCAAAACTCATCAGGTCGGCTGCGGATGGGCGACAAAATGCAGAGGTGAGCGGAGGAAACGGCGCCGGGAATCGGTGTCACGGTTCCGGCCGGCGGCGCTAAACGGACATCCACACATCGACGCGGCTAATTTGCACTTCAAATTCAATTTCAATCAAGCGGAGTGCCTTGTAATTGCTCGCTAACAGCTCGAGTGCGTGTTTATTTCCTGCCCGCTCACAACAAACAAAGGCGGCAGCAGATATGAGCCTTTTTAAAAGGCTCAGAGCTTCAAGCGCGGCAGGCGCCGTTCGCCGCAGACACAATTACCACGCCGCTCACGACATATACTTTCTGTCTGATACGCCGCTAAATAACATTTCTCTGGAGGTGTTTGAGGACATAAACAATTCCATACTGAAAATGCAGACATTATCAAACCGCTCTCTGAATCACGGACGGACTTCCTGCTGACTGGAGGCCGTTCCCCGAGACAAAAACACGACCCGTCCTTTCATTTTACGCTCAAAGTCTTCAGACTTCAGTAATTTGCAGGAGAAAATGGAAAAATAAAGGATAATAAAGATGGTGGTAGTGCTGCAGCTGCTCTTATGATGGGTTCAGTCTCGAACGCAGCTGAGGAGGGAAAAAGACTTTCCCTGCAATCTGTTCAGAAATGAAGGGCAGAGATAATATTGACGCCGTTATCACCGCCTCTGAATCTCAGCCCGGCTGATTTTAATGGCTTCTTACTACTTGTTGACTTGAGTCAAAGCTCCAAACTTTAAAAGCAGATCTGCTCGATTAGTGACTTAGATTTTTTTTAACATTTTTTTTGACGTGAGGAACGGATTTTCTTTACTACGGACGGGAAGAGAACACGAACGACCTGCCGTCGCTCCTCTGACGACAAACTTTCTCGGCGGTTGTGTAACGGCACTTTGCACCTCCTCCGTGGCGAACTGGAGGCCGCGGCGGAGCGCGATCTGCAGTCCCAGATTGACTTTCCGTGTTGGGCGGCGATGCCAGACAGACCGGCTTTTCCTGAGCGCGGCCGCCGGACTTTTAGCACCTCTTCAGGCCGTGAGTCACCGGGAGACCCCTGGAGGAAAACGCTCGCCGCTTCCACTCAGAGCGTCGCACATGTCTTTTCCATTTGGTCCTTTAAGCTCCCATGTGCCTCCATTTGTCACACAACTTCTCTTCCTTCCCTCAGAGCGTCGCCCACAGCTCCATCCGTCCGCTAATGCTCCTCCTTCACAGTTACTCCTCTTCTTTTACATTTCCCCGCCTCACACTCGTATTTTCACTTCGGAGGTGATACCAACTGAGGCTCGGAGCGCCGTCTTGTTCACGGACGAGTTTTCAAACAACGGGCAGCCGCCAACCGCTGACGGACTTTAGAAGACGGCACTTTTTACCAGAACAACCGTCATCAAAAGGCTGAGAAACTCCAGAGATCCCTCAGTCTGTCGATGCATCTGCGTCCTCCAGAGAGCTTCTCTCTCTCCTTTCATCTTTAAGCTTCTATACAGCTCAACTAAAACTTCCCAACTGGGTGCAGATCTCATGCACATTTAATGATTTGTTGCAAATTTGCATTTACACGGTGTTTACTGAGTGTGGCGGGATTCGGCCGGTTGTGCTGCTGAAGGCAGGAACCGCAGCTTGGTGTGAAATGAGCGGAGCAGAGACTGTGGGAAACCAGAACTCGTCGCCATCCTTCCTGCAGCGCGAAGAGAAGACGTCTGAGCCGCCGAGACGCTGGGCATTCTCTCCGTTCTGTCTCGTGCACGGCGTACAGAATGTGCAAAAGCAGATGCATTCTGAGGCGCGAGGCGAGTTAGAGGAAGTGACGTTCAAAGGCATGGCGGCGGCGGCATCATGCTTTCACGGCTGCCTCTCAGCAGCAAGGTGTGTTTCTGATTCAATGCAGCCAAATGTAAAGGATCTATTCTCTTATTCAGCGGAGGTAGTGAAAGCGGCGAGCGGCGACACTCGGCCGCTCCATCCGTCCTCCACCCAGGTGAAAAAGCGCTTTGTAAACGCAGTCGATTCACCAAGTCACGAAGCCCATAATCATCACAATGCAGCCTGCCGCCAGGCGCAAGCAACACGTGGAGGCGTCATTATTCCCCTCTTTCACTGCAGCAGATCTCACTGCCTGCCTGCCGAGGCGCCGTTTCTCCGGAGAATAAGGTGAACGACAGCATTTAGTTGCAGGTTAAAGCATGCAGAAGCGCCCGGCGCTGGGTTTGTAACGCCGCCGTGAGCCACAGCCAAAAGAACAAAGTGGCACCCTGCTTATTTCCGGGACAGCATCGTCGCTCCGCTGCGGACGGGCGGTTGAGCTTCATCGTCTCGGTTTAAACGGCGGCTCGTCATACCTGTGTCTGAGGACTTCTCCCCCCAGTCTCCAGACAGCGTCTTGACCTTGGTGGGAAAAAATGGCTCGTACTCTGATTTGGGTCGCGTGGAAGGCACCTCTCCATTGTGCCTGCGGGTGAAAACGGGAGAGAATCCGATCAGAAAAGCTGCGAGAAAACGGTAAAATCTACGGTGAACTACGTAACGAAGACATGACTCCGTTTCGGACTGGAAAAGCTGAACTGAGGCCCCTGAGGCCCGAGCGGACGGCGGCGGCTCCGAGGCCTCGGGCCGCAATACGACCGCTGATCCACAGGTCACTGCAGCTCAGCTGCACGGACCCATGCCGCCTCTACAGCCCTGCAGGGGGTCAGGTTTCACGGTTTCATTACAAAAACAAACAGCAGCGCCAACTAGTGGCCCAACGTGGAAAAGCCACGTCCTTTTCAGTGTTTCCGCCAACAAGTGGTCTTACTTGAGGCTTGGCGAGGGAGCGAGGGGCTTGTCGGGCCTCTTGGGCGGGATGCCTCCCGGCCGGCGGCCCGGAGGGGGGATGGGCTTCTTGGGCGGGACCACGGGCGCCGCGGGTTTGGAGGGCTTGGGGTCCGGTGTTGGCTTGTCTGCAGAAACACGACAGAAGAAGACGGGAGTGGTAGATTAGTTCCATGAGGCAGAGGAACCGGTGAGTCATTCTGATGGAGGCAGAAACTCATTTCACACCGTTAACGAAGGTCAGCGGGGGAAATTATATTCAGCAGAGACGAAACAAACAGGATTAAATGGTGATCGGCAAACACGCCCGCTCGTCTATTAAATTCAAAAAGTTTCAGCGTTTGTTGACTAAAAGAGTTAGAAAGTATTCTTGAAAAAAAAAAAAAAAAAAAAAAAAAACAGAACAGTTGAGGGTGGACCTCGGCCGTCCTACATAAGGCCCGAGGGCCAAAACCGACCATCAACAAGCTGTAATGCGGTCCACAAAACAACCACACAGCCTGCAACAACCGCAACGAAACCATCCACTTTTTCACAATGTCTTAAAAGCAGCATATGCAACAACAAGCGAGCTGCCTCGGCGCTTACAGCCATGCTGTCAAGGGAGAGTTTTTCAAAACATATAGTTGTTGCCACCAAGAGAAAAAGGTCAGCGCTCTCCACCAGACTGACAGAATCCCACCAGCACCGCACAGCAGAGCTCAAGGATCCAAGCTGATCACGTGTACGCCGCATCAAAACAAAGAAAAGGACATTATAGCACTATTTTACCATTCTGGATCACTCTAAATGATTATCCAGGTCAAAAATAGAGGGAAAGTGAAGAAATACTGTCGTGAGCACATCAGCAGATGTTGGTAAAAGAGTCTGAAGGGAAGCACTGACATTTAAGACGGCAGAGATGCACCCGGAGGCACAACAACACATTTTCTTCAGGAGTATTAATCTTGTCTCTGCAGCACAACTGGATGTGAATCCCCGTCCGCTGCAGCCTCCACGCTCAAACCAAATCAGTCCTGTGGGAATCGCGGGGGGGGGATCTTTTTTTTCCATTCCTCATTCCACCAAGAGGAACCTCCAGGGAAGCCGGCCGAGGATCAGGCTGAAGCAGTGTGAAGCGTGCAGAGGAAATGAGCGATAACCACGGAGCAAACAGGCTGAGGCAGCGGCCGTCTGCACTCTGACTCATCCTCCAACATCACAGCAAGGTTAGAGAATAAAGCAGTCGGAGGTTTCCTACATTTAAACCCCGCAGGCCGAGAGAAGGGAAGAAGGCTGAGGCCCATCTCGCTCTGAACGCTGTTTACCGGGGAGGTCTGAGGGCAGAAACGAGCCAGACGCTTCGCTCTGGGCCGGGAGAGGATCGACACTTTCTGAGAGATCAGCAAAACTGAAATACTGGCAAAGCTGTGTTATCCTGCCAGGAATACTGAAACACTAACCGGCTTTTATCATTAACCACAAGAGGAAGACGATGACAGGAGTCGTTTTGGATAAATGCATTCTCTAAGGCGTTCGGTGAAAACTGGTGAGACGAGGAAGTGAATTCAGATCGCTGGAATAAAACGCGCCGCAGTATCGACGCCGCCGCGCGTCGCTCTGGATCGATCAGACAATTAGGTGGTTGTTTTGTTGAGGAGAGTCTCATTTCTGGCCGCTTCTACATCAGAATGACACAAATATGCTTGTTTACAGAAATAAAACAAAGCTGCTGAGGTTAAACACAAGCAGAACTGGTCAAAGTTGAATCCAAATAAAGATAATTGGATTAGATACGCAACTAAAGTTAGATTCACCTGTTTTGATGACACACACATACACACACTCTTCACGATGTAAACAGCTCCCTCTTTGTCACACTTTCAAGACTTTCGCGAATATCATTTTAAATATTTGTATATTTTCAGTTAATGTTTGCAAATTAATGGTTCTTTGCTGTGACTTCTACTTTCCTATTTTATGGTTTGTTGCTGCACCAACAACCAAAACAAATTCCCAATGTTGTAAAAACTGTACTTGACAATAAACCCGTTCCTGATTCTGATTAACTGGAGAGTACAAGGACAATCAGAAGGACGAGCCGCTATAAAGCACAGGCAGTTAGTATGTCCTTGGAGAAAAATCAGCGTTGATGCGTTATTATCCTCCCTGCATGTTCCTGAAAGATGTCCCTCAGCGACTCCACTCGTTTGGATGTGTGTGGACGCTGCTCTCGGTTGTGTGTTTTCACCTCCCAGGCAGCTCCTGCCTGTCGCTCTTTGCCCTTGCGGAGCCGCCGTTTCTTTCGTGTTCTGGCGGGACGGAATCGGCCGTCAGACTCGGCTCCGGCGGCGGCGCTCGGTCGGAACAAAGGTCGCAGCTACTGAGAGAAGTTTTCAAATTGAAAAGTTCTGACAGCAGGAGACCAAACTCCGCTGAGTTAAATCACACTGAGAGGCGATTACGTTCTTATAGGCGCCACAGCTTCACATTCAGTGCTTTACAGCCACATAAATACAGAACCGGGGGTGAGTGAGAGCAGATCCAGCTGTGCTGACTCCAGACGGAGTCGAGCGGGGCGACGGGAGCGAGCGGTGGAAAAACTGAAGGAGCGGCTGTACCTCTGTCCTCCGTCCTGAAGTGAGGCTTCCGGTCGGCGCTGGGGACCTCCGGCTTGAGGGCTGAAAAACGAGGCATGGTCCACATGGAGTTAGTCTGATTCAGCGGGCGGAGGAACGACGGCGTTCCACAGCACCAGAGAACGCCAGGCACTGAGCGGCGTGTGACGTACGGAGCGCCTGCAGCCGCGTCTCGAGTCGCACGTCTACACACGAAACAAATCTCGATGCAGACAGGATGCAGAGTACACCTCGAACGTCCCAGTAACACTTTCCAAACCGCCGCATCACGCAGCGGCGGCGGCGGCGGCAGGATATGAAAGTAAACCGGGGGACTTCCTGCGCAGACGGGAAACCAATCGTGCAAGTGTTGCAGGTTGCAAACGGTGGAGGTTTGGTGCCGATACTGGAACAGCGAAAGCTCGACCGCAGTGGATGGCATGTTCTGCTGCACTGGTGCTAACGGGCAATCGGACGCGAACCTGCACACTTACTGCTGAGCAGAGATGGTAAAAAAATAAATAAAGACAAAAAGAAATCAACAGGTTTTGTAGTACACAGCCACGATGCGATCAAAAAGCTCTGGGACTGCAGCTCTGAGAGAAACAAAAACAAACAAACCTCATTTATGTTCCTCAACCAGCTCCTTTAAAGCAGGAGACTCGTTTTCCCAAAAGACCAAATGGAAAAATAACACTTCTGTCATATCTCGAGATAAAAAAAAACTTCTTCCAAACTACTTTCCTCCCAGTCTGGAAATCATGATTACATTTTTGTGTATCTCGAGTCCAATAAAAACTGTATTTTTCCCTAAATTACCTTTTTTCCCCACGGTGAAACAGCAATTTCAGATAAATACTGCTCCACACAACCAACTGAGTATTAATATCAAGAGCGTCAAATATCCTGAAGAAGCCTCAATCAGCAGCATGTCAGCAAAACAAAGCTTTGGTTCAACTAAAACCTATTTTGTGCCGAAATGTACATGAAAAACTTCACATTTCTTTATGAACAAGCTGGAATTTACTCAGATAAATCTCATTTTCAGAGTCATGACGGCGGCCTCCTGCTCCTGGTAGTTCAGCTGATCGGCGGACGAAGCGTCACCCAGTGTGCCTGGTTACCGTGACGCGGCGCCGAAAACACTCGAACCAGTTCTGACGGTCATCAGCTTTCATTTGCAGACTGACTGATGACGAGGCCACGGCCGCCTTCTTCATAAACGCCGAGATGAACAGCGAGAAGATGTTGTTTGGCTTATTAGCGGCGGTATGAACTCCACTTAATGAACCGGCTAATAACCCCGTGGCAGAACGTTTCCTTTCTTCATCATCGACCCGGCTGGCGGAAGACGCCGCCACTCTCGATCCTCACATTTAGATCGTTCCAGAAATTGCTGCTTTCGTCTTTTAAATTGGAGACGATCAGACTTCCTGATCGGCTGGTGAAGAGAACAGGAGTGAAAACAAAAAGGACAACGCCGGGGCTGAAGCTGTCCTTACCTGTGCTTTTGGAAGGCGGCGGAGGTTTCTTGGGCTTCTGTTGGGAAAACAAAAGAGCAGAGAGTAAAAATAGGCCTCGGTCACAAAGCGGAAGACGACTCGCTGAGACAACAGCATCCGCTTGGCTTAAAAGCATAAATCCCAAAGTGGCGAGAAGACAAAAGCAATCAGCTTCGAGCTGAAGCAGGAAGAGCGTTTTCTAATTCAAGGCTGTGATGTTTGTTTAATAACCATTTCCCCACTATCACTATGGTCAAATCACTCTGATTTCCGAGACCTGGGAAGCTGGAGAGTTACAGAACTTGCTGATTAAATATTGGTATTGCAGAAAGACGAAGATTAATAACATTTTATTACTTCCTACTGCTTTTCAGACGTGTAGAATTAGATGTCTATGTATTTCTAGATGGGTGTGTGTCGGAGATAGACTAGTTAGTTTGTGTAATTGCATAAAATATATTCATTTACTTGCATATTCTTGCAACATACTGATTTTAAAATACAAAACAGCTCTACAGGTTTCCCGAGTTGGTTTCATGCATGCTGGGAGTGAGAAGCGCCATAAACTGCTGTTTCCTGGCGTGAACCGTCTGCACGCCTTCAATAACTTCAACAACACTCGACGCTATGTTCCACTGCGAAGGAGCACGAGACGAGCGTCCGTCTTCCGTCCGTGTTGAGATGCGATCAATATGGCGTCAGTCGCGAGAGCCGGGGTCCGTTTCACAGAGCGGGATCGATAAACCCTCAACTGCTGATTAGAGGTAGTTTGTTCAAATGCGCCGCAACCATGAAAAGACGGCATCGATGGAGGCCCGATTCGACGAGTCACCATGGCAACGGGGGAGCAGAAGGGACATCTTTCATCACGTTGACGCCCAGAACACAACAAGAGCTCTTGATTCTCACTTTAAAGTGTCAACGCGGCCTTGACCTCAGCGGCAAACATGACCGGGATGGGACGAGTTTCCACCAAACTCAACAAATAGACTCTTACGCAAAGCGCTTTATGTGGCTTATGAAGTCATTCCATTAGGCTCTGAGCGCCGGGCGAGCTGGGATACTGACTGGACTCCTGCACACCCCATGCCCGGGACTTCCTGTCAAGCTCACTGCTTCACCAGGAACAGGTGAATTCTGTGGATGAGCGCGGTCACTCTCAAAGCTCTGAAGCAGACTCCTTCCACTTGACCGGCGCTCCACTCACGTTCTGACATTTACCGACGCAGACGCTGTCGTCTCCATCTCCTCGCTCGGAGACCCTGCGGGGCAAACAATCAGCACTGATGGGCTGATTGCCGGCGGCCTTTTAAACAAACAAGCAATCCAATCACATTACACAACCCCGGCGGGCGCCGCCGCCGCCGCGCTCCCACGACAGCACGCTGCCCCTGATTAAAATGCTATCGTGCTACAGGGACGCGCTCTTTTTCTTTTAATATGTTCACACTTCCAATTACTTATCAGATTTAAAACAAACCGCCGGGCGAAGCCTCATCTCTCCGAGGGCTGCGCCAAGTTCACTGAACACATCGCCGCGCGAGCAGACGGATTAAATTAACCACGGCGTGTCGCGTGAAGCTTATCACGAGCTAAATAATGAAAAAAAAAAACAACAACTGACTTAACGCCAATGACGGACGATTAAACGCTGAAGTCAGCAGCAGACGTTGCTAGGAGGAGGAATGACGCCAGGATTTGGTTTCAGGTGCTGCGAACAGAGAGAAGGGTTCCCCTCAGAGTCTTGATAACGCACACGCAGCGTATTTCAGTCTGCAGACGAGCCGTCGGCTCCGTGAAGCCTCTGATTCACCCGTTTACGTTACAGCAGCTTTCTAATTTTATTTTGGAGTTTTATTGTCAAACATGAACAAAAAAGTGGAAAAGAGTAGTCTGATTTTTTTTTTTTTTTTTATGTCCAGCATTTTATGAGGATTTTTTTTTTTTATTATGTACAATGAAATAACCAGAGCAGTGCGGAGACTTTTAATGTGTCTCTTTGGAAATGTAAGTAAATTATTATCATGTTCATTTCTTTTTATCTCTCAGAAATTAAACGCTTTGAAAACGACTGCTCTGGACCGCAGATCAACTTAATCTCTGGCCATAAAACTCAAAGAAATGATAATCCTTACATTTCCTCTTCCCCTCTGCTACGCTACTGAGTGATGTGGAGCTTGAATAAAGAGCGTGCAGACTGCCGGACCCCCTGCTGGGCTCCCCGCCTGGAAAGATTTGCGGCCGGCTCTCCGGCATGTTAAATCGGGACCTACCTCCTCTGAGTCCGGCCTCGGCGATGCCTTCAATGACCCTCGTGACGCGGGGGACTGAAACACAAAGGAAAAAAAAGAATAAATGGGAGACATAGTGACTGACATTTGAGGAAAATGTGAATAAAACTGATACAGATTCAACAATGAAATTCCAGTAAAGAGCGATTAGATTTCTATAAACCTAGACTTTAACGTGAAACCTGCTTGCGGAGTCGCCTCACCTCCTTGTCCGCGTCAGAAATCGGGGTGACGAAGTTGTCGGGGAAGACGCCCTCCTCGCCCCCGATCTCCCCCCGCCACCAGCCGGGCTCCCCCGTGTCCTGGAAGACAGCCATGCTTTATCACCTCGGATCCACCTGTTGCTTTGTGGAGCAGCACAGATGCAAACATGGCGCAGTTCCCTCCAGGCACCACTAGATGGCAGCACACCACCAAAACAGAAGCTTCTGCTATTCTGCTGCACTGACTCAGCTGTGTGAGTGTGAGTCACCTGTAATGGTTTACTGAATGACAACATGAAGGTTTCAGTAATAAACCCCTCAACAGATGACGAAACAGAAGAGCGGGACGAGCTGAAATGTTGCCACGCTGGTTGCCAGTGACTCACTTCGGCTGACATCGAGTTTGTGTTCGCGCCTGGAGTGCCATTTCTCAGGCCGTGACTGACACAGGGTATTATATTTGGATTAAATTATACCTTTTTTTTTTTTTTTTCCTTTTTAAACATAGTGCCGGAAGGAAAACCTTCAAACCTCCACAGCAGAGCTGCATGA
Source organism: Salarias fasciatus (assembly GCF_902148845.1). Taxonomy (NCBI): domain Eukaryota; kingdom Metazoa; phylum Chordata; class Actinopteri; order Blenniiformes; family Blenniidae; genus Salarias; species Salarias fasciatus. The sequence goes on from NC_043759.1 coordinate 24,560,431, forward strand.
TGGGCCGATTGTTATGAATTACTGGGTTTATTCAGATTTTACGGCTGTAGGATTATAAAAAACAAGAAAAAGGAAAGAAGAAGAAGAAGAAAGGAGTGGGTGTTTCAGCCTTTGTCTGACAGTTCTTTAACATTGTATTCCAGATTTCTCTAATTCTGCTGGTAGAAGAACAGAAGAAGTCAGTGCAGGGGGAGAAACTCATTCAGGCCCGTGGTGCGTTCAGGATCACCTCCACGCGCACGGAAAACCCGCTGCGGACGGCTTTTGATCTGCTTTGTTTGTGAAAAATCTCGGCAGAGTTCACTCACGAGGCGAACGAACCTGGCGAGTGCGAACACGCCCTGAAGTGGAACCTCTTTGTTTGTGAACGCCTCGACAAGGTATGAAGGAGACGGGAGGTGCATTCTGGGAATCGTAACGTCAGCAAAACACTGAACGGCGAATTGGAAAGAATGAATCTGTTTAAGGACAAATGATAGAAGTTTTAGGGGTGGGAGAAAATGTTTTTTAAAAAAAGTTAGTTTGCATTTCCCACCCCTAGTTTTTGTATTTTCATTTCAGAAAGGTTTTGGGAAATGATGCCTGTTGACACAGCAACAACAGAAATGCTGAAAACAACATGGCTAGCATGCTAGGCTACGACCGGGTGCTGTAATGAAAACACACAGACAACAAGACGCTATAAACAACAGAAACAATATAGGATTATAATGAGAATTTCTTTCTGGAAATTGATTTTTTTTTTTTTTAATAATTAAATACAAACTAAATAACTACGTAAATAAATAACTAGTTAAACAATAAGTTCTCTTCTGGAGACTATTTTAAAAAGTAGCATTTCCAGTGGCTCCGAGCACAACCGTCATGTTCACATCAAATGAAACAAAGTTTTGCGTTATTTAATTGAAAACGTGTTAACGGCAGCCTTAGACGAATCGATTATCGATCACGTGGAGCTGTATTTGAAGCAGTGATTTAGCACCGGGCTGTATTTCCACTTTGCTCATCTTGTCACATATAAATGACGTCACTTCTTCATCTGGAGATGAGACACTTTGATCGTCCTCTGGTGACACCAGATCAATAGATTTAATGCGCCTCACTGCGCGGCTGTACACACCTCGAGCTCGCTCAATAAGGAACAAACCGGATTTTATCGAAACGCTTAGAAGAGATCTAATAACTTGCCAGATTAAACATTCATCCTTATCTTGCTACAGAAATGCGATCCGGTGAGACCGGAGTCGGGAGAAGTTTTGACAGGTTCTGAGCCAAACGCTGCCATTAGCCACAGGTAATCCAACAGGCTCGTCCACTTCATGCTGCGCTCGCACGCCGTCAGTCCCGTCTCATTATTATGTTGTTGCTGCGTCTCGTCACCGCTGCCACGGCTACATCTGCACATGGAGGCTTACCTTGGTCAGTATATGGATGATATCGTCCACTTTCAGGCTCAGCTCGTCCACGTGCTTGGCCTCAAACGCAAACGTGACCTTACAGTACTCTTTCGCTGAGGGAACCAGAACAATGGCATCTATCACAGAGGTTTACGTGCACAAACACACTGCACACATGCACCCGGCTACCGGCCATCTTCAGGGGCGATCCGAGAAGAATCTCAGGCTGAAGACGAATCTCGCCTCTACTGACAAACTGAGCCCCTGTGGGGGGGGTCTCTGCCTGAACGGGCCAACAAAACCTGATCAGATCTTCATGTAAGCGTGTCGAAGCTCACAACGCTTCTCAAAGCTCAGCGGCGTTCCATCTTTGGGTCTTGGATAAGAGATAAGCCTCATCAGCATTAGATAAAATAAGAATAAGACACTTTATATGATGAAAAGTCCCGTGCCTTTCTTTTTTTTTCAGGGTTTAGCTTCAACTTGTTCAACTTGGGTGCTGTTGCTTGCTTTTATAATGAACAATACATTATAAACATTAACAGTGGAGTACACAGACATCCGCTGGATTGTAGTTATGACTGACTGTCAACTACAAAGCTACCAAACCAGCAAGTCCAGGAGAATCTGGACTGGGAGTCACGACATTCTGGAGGAAAACACTGTTACTGTCTATTTACCGAGCATGTGCAGAAGAACTAGTTACTCCAGCTACGGTGGGCATTCGCTGGAGTAGCGCTTTCTCCAAGCATTTTCAGAAACCAGCCATACCACGTCTCCCTTTGGTATGAATGGGTGTTATAGTTTCATTGATTGATTGAAAGCTTTGCATTTTCACTTGAAAACGTTTTGTAAAGAGGGACCTGGGTGATTCCAAGGAAAGATGGCTGATAATTACCGACTTGCATGAAGATCTGATGTGATTTGGACCATTCATGAGAGTAACTCAATCTAGCCCATCTCCAATGGCTGGCTGGGACCCGGGGTATTCAGTTTTGTCGTCATACTCAAACTCTGGAGTCCTACCTTTGGATTTGCTGTCCCCATCGGCTTTCTGCGAGTCTGTCGTGTTGGGATGGGCGGGCTTTGCGGCAGATGGTAATGATGGGATTGGCTAAAATGAAGCAAACCATACAAATGGCAATGCTTTACTGGACATGGGTGGAAGGAATCTCGTCTGTCAGACGGCCTGAGTCTGAGCTGAAATGAGTGGACGCGTCTGATGTTTGATGAACGGTGCTGTTAATCATGAGGTTAGAGCGGGACGGACGGGTCAGAGGGCTCGTGGCTTCCCAGTGCTTCGAGAGACGTCCCGCGGCGAGCTCTTAAGATGTGACGACGATTTAGGACGTTAAGAAAAGTTTGACTGTTGTGCAGCAGCGCTTGCAGACAACACTGCGGGAGAGATGGCAAACTTTTCTGAAGTGGCAGAGAAGGAAGTCAGAGGCCAGAGAGCGGTGAGTGGATTATATGGGCTGGCTGAGGCCAAATGAAGATAATCCAGGGCTGTGAGGAGGAGGAGGAGGAGGAGGAGGAGGAGGAGGAGGAGGAGGAGGGGGGGCGCGTGAGAGCATGCGACATGTCGTGGGGAGTCGAGGAGACTGAGGGAAGCTGAGTTAGTGGTGGAAAGTGTGTGAAGAAGAGAGAGGAGGAAAAAGGGGAGAGGTTTAGAACTACGCTGGTTTAGCCCACTGCTTCAGTCACAATACAGCAGTTAACATCCACCACAGCAGATCCTGTGTCAGCTGCTTCAACAAGGGCTTCCCATAGTCTGCTTCAGTGTCTTTTCCTCGTTTGATGATATCCTAAACATCCCAAAACGAGCTGTTTTCCCCAGGAGTCTAACGTGGCTGTAGCGGCCTGCATACAGCAACAACAACAAAAAATAGTATCAACAGATGCCTTCTGCTTTCACAAATGGAATCGTGGTCAAAGTAACTTCAATATTTGACAATAAAAAAAAAACAAATGTTTGTTTTCTTTAAAAAGTGCAATGAAACAGTGAAGCATGGTGGCGGAAGCATCATGCTGTCAAGTGTGTCATGTTGTTGAACAAATACAGATAAAAATTGGAGGATTTGTTTTCAAATAGGGCTGTCGCGGTAAACCGGTATTGACGATAATCGTGATATTAAAAAATGAAATTTCAAAATGCGCACATGATAATATCGCATAGAGAATGTAGAGCCACTTGAAACGTGTTGAAGTGTATTTTCAAAATCCGCTCCTGTTCTTCCGCCCTGCTTCTCTCCCTCCTGCAGCACCCCACCTCTCCCCCTCCCCTCTCATATAAACACAGCAGAGCAGCGGTAGCCGCACAGCTGCTAGCTAGCGCGGCTCCCAGTTAGCGAGCGTCACGAGTGAACTAAACACGTCGGCGGTGGCCGACAACGACAGCGAGACGCTCTATCCTCACCCGAAAAAAGTGAAGTCGGTGGTGTGGGAGTTTTTTGGGTTCCTAAAAGTGGAAGCGGACAAGTTTGACGACACGCCAATTTGCAAGAAATGCCGAGCTTCATAAAAATCTGCCATAAGCAGAGAATGGAAACAGAAAAAGAAAAATATCCCCGTGATTGTTCAGTAGACATATGACTTGTCATTCTTCAGTTACATACAAATGCCTTGTCTCTGCTATCCACAAATGATTTTGTTAATCTTGTAATTATAAGCAGATTTTGCACCCATCCGGGTAGTAGTGGGGCCCCATTAGGTAGGTTCCAGACGTGTCATTGTAATGTATGCGGTGGGTTTCAAGTTGTGTCGCTGATATCCGCCGTCTGTCGGGGCCCCCTTCAGCTCGGGGCCCGAGCCAGTAGCGGCGCCTCTGACTGGAGAGAAGCAGCTGCTGCGCTCATTCCGCCTCGGATTTAAACAAACAAACAAACAAACAAAAATTCTCGGCAGTGTGGTGGTGGGACAGGATTTCAACCCAAGAGGGTCCGCGTGGGTTTTCATAACCCACCAGCCCTACGTAAATTAAGCCTCTGCGTGTGGATCCTCTGTTAATCAGTTTATCAGATTTTAATTAGTTGAGTGTAACTGCACTTTTTGTATGCAGTTGTACAGTTACTGTTCTCATATTGTTTCAACACCTTATTTGACAGGTGTTCTGAATGTAATTCATCTGGGAAAACAGAGAAAACAAACAAAAATAAAATTAAAGATGAATCTGAATGTACCATTATTAGTTAATTATTTGCTGATATCGTGATAATATCGTTATCGTGATATTTTTTGGTCATGATTATCGTGAAGAGAAAATTTGATATCGTGACAGCCCTATTTTCAAACTGACAGTACAACTTTAGGAAAACGTTAACTCCTGAGAAAAACACACTCCTGGAAATTCTGCACATATTAGTAAAGCTAAAGTCTAGTGTCTACACATGCATCTGTTTCAAAATCAATTCATGCAGAGCGTTCTAAAATAAAGATAAATAATTGTATTTAATGTAGAAACTCGGTTTTCTTGAGTATGAATGTAAAATGGCACTAACATTGATTCAATTTTTATGAGAAAAAACAGAGAAAATCATTCAAATTTTAACCAAAAAGTGTGTTTACACAAGTAGATTCTGTGTTTCTGAATGTCTCACAGTTCAGTCAGTCAGTCTGAACTGGAGCAAATGAAATAATGGGAGAAAACAAAGATAAGCAGTGTGATGAAGGTGATGAACTGTCCTGACGCCTTCTTTAATCAGGCCAAACTGCACAATCACACAGCAATTCAGCTGCTCGGGGGCTTATCTAACCGAGGCAACATCAGGTCAAGTCTGAGCAGCAGCAGAAAGGGCATAAATACTAGATGTCATTGGAAAAAAAAAAAAAAAAGTAGGTCAAAACTGAATAGAGAGCTAATCTGCATGGACTCATCTTTATGAGTCCCGGACAAGCACCTCGATTTACAACACCGTCCATGACTGTTTCCCCACTCGGTGAGAAGTTACCGATTCATTTTCTGTCAGCTGACTCAGCTTTCTGATGTCTCTGCTGCTTCCTGCTCCTCTTCTTAATCTTCGATAAAAGCTAATTATATTTTACAGGAACCTCTTCTTGTGCAGTGGTGGCTCAGTTTCCACGTCTTCCTAGATTTGCTGTCTTACTGTAACCATATTAAATGTTTCTTCTGCATTTTGCTGCTCATCTAGCACTTTTGAACTGACCGCTCCTTATCTGGTATCTTGCACGTCGATGTAACTTATCCGTCTATCGGCCTGGGTCATTGATCACTGACCTTCTCCTTCTTCTCCTCCGTGTCAGGGCTGGGCAGTCGGGCCTTTAGTTTGACCGAGCCCTCTTTGAAAATGTCTCCGAAGCCGATGCCTCGGATCTTCTTGGGCTGCGCGATGACTCCGTTCCCGGAGGAGGGCGGAGGGGATGTCGGGGTGGCACTGCCGTCCACCGCACTTCCGTCTGGTGAGGAGATGGAACAGACAGAGGAGGATGGCGTTTAGCTACAAGTTAAATAGGAATCCCTCGGCCTGCTGTCTTGTCTGCATGTAGAGAGTAGAGCGAAGATCACTGCCTTGGGTCTACTGTAAAAACAGGCTGATGATTGACTCAATGCGTTTTTACCTTAGTTAAACTAGTCTGAATGGGTGAAGTTTAATGAGAAAATCTAACAAAAATGACCTGAAGACAATCTATAACTTTTCAGAACTCCTTTACTGAATGTACTGTTTATTCACAGTGCTAAACGTTAGCATGACGCCACGCTGTTTGCTGACGCTGCACTTCCCGGTTCAGGAAATCACTTAAACATGTAGAGTGTGTTGAAACTTGGCTATTAAATCGAAGTGTGAAAAGTTTTACAAACTCAGAAATCAAACCTGAAGAGTCATTTACACCTTCAACAACTACTCAGATGAGTGGAACACAGTTAACACTTTTACTGTCAATGAAAAGACAAACCAGCAGAACTGTTATCAGGTTCCTGGAAGACAGGAAGCAGCCGTGAATCAGAAGAACTTTACCGGCTGTGCATATAGACTTCTAGTGGAATATTTGCCTTAAAGCATTTATCTAAAAAAGCACCAGACTATGATATGACACTTGCACGTTGCCTGTAGGCTGAGGGAGGACGATACAAACTAGTACAGAAAAATACAACTTGTGCCAGAAAGTTTGTTTTGCTATCAGGCCACCAACTGCCTCACCCAACACAACATTCCTGTTCTCCTTTTCTGACATTTGGAAACGAAGCTGCTCACGGCGGCCTCCCCCCGTGTCTTACCAGTCTCTTCTGCCGGGGCGTCGTTGGACTCGCCGTCGTCGGCCATGGGGTCCAGCTCTTTGACGAAGTTGGAGGGGAACAGTCCGGACTTTCCGTTCAAGCTGCCGCTCCACCAGCCTTCCTCCACCTGGGCCACAGAGCAAACAGGGCATCACTCAAACACATTTGTTTCTGTTCTGAATACAGACTTGTGAGGCTGAGGTGTGAACGAAGAAGCAGTTTCACTGTGAACCTTCACGCTGCGCTGAAACAGCACGGCGCTGGGAAGGCTATACACCACCTATATAAAGCAGTGTATCGTCAGCATAAAGCCTGTTCTGCAACTAACTACAAACTTCGCCAACATTCAGCCTTTAAAACCTGCATATGTCTCTTCTTCGAGCCTTTTCTCTGGCAGTACTTGAAGGTCGTCCTGTTCAAGTCAACCTGTTGTGACTTGCTGGTGGTGTAACCAGCCACTGCTCAGAGCATCTTCCACACAAATCCAAATGAAATATGTAAGTCTGCAGTTCCAAAGTCACTGAAACGTCAACATTTTCAACAGGCTGTTGGAAATACGAAGCCTCGTTATCTGCTTTGCCACGACAGAACAAAAGAGAAAGGGTGTCAGTTCCCCCTGATGTGTGTGTGCGTGTGTGTGTGTGTGTGTGTGTGTGTGTATGTGTGTGTTTCAGATTAGAGCATTTACAGATGAGAGCATGAACGGTACCTCTTCGGTGATGTCTATGATGTCTCCCACTTTGAGCTCCAGCTCGTCATCGTTCACCGGCTGGTAGTCGAACTGCGCTTTGCACTGTCTCTTCTTCGGCTCTGTGGGAGGGGACGAGAGCCGGTTAGTCAACTCATCGGTGTGTGTGTTTATGCTTTAATCAAATGTGAAGGGGTTGTGTCTGGAATGTCGAAGGCAAGCGGTTGGAGAGGGGGGAGTGTGTGTTGTGTGTGTGTGGGAACTGGGATAGGTGTAAACACAGCGAGTGGGAGGTGTGATCGACGGCCGTGCCTCGTGAGGAAGCCGTCCTATGAGGACTCAACTCGCTGAGCAAGCAAAGAAAAGAGGTGCGAGTGCTGATTCCCAGCATTTCAACAGCGCTCTGTTTGCCGAGTCTGCCGTCACATATGATATAATGCCTATTTCTAACTCTCCTACATTTACACATATTGAAATTGGCTTCATGTTGAGATTATAGTAAGTTTTGAAGTTTTTCAAATATATAGATATTTTCATCTCATATGTTACAACAAAGAAAAACTTTCAAATTCGATTTAAAACCGGAACCGGTTATAGCTGCTAATAGGGCTGAAACAACTAACTCATGATAAAAATAATTGCTGTTAACAGCCCATTGCTGTTATTGCAGCCAAAAGCCAACAGTTTGCCTTGTTGTTTGTCTCGTGCTTCAGCAAGATGGCGGAGGCGGCTGGTGTAAGCTTCAAGAAACAACTCCACTCAGTGCACTGCTGCGACAAAGTGCTGCACATAAATAGACAAAAAACCCAAAAGCATGACGTGCAGTCAATAAAACAATGACAAACAGGAGTAGAGTGTCAAAAGCTGGGTTTAAAGTCAAGGAGTGAAAATGGGCCTTGAGAACAGTATCTTTAAAAACAGATGGTGAAGGTTCCTATCTGATGCTCCGCCTCAAACAGAAGTATGGAAAAAAACTTCACACTAAATCCACAAAAAGACGTAAATGCAAACTTTGCATGAATGGACTGGCCTTACACAGGAGTACAACAATGTTGCTCTTTTTTTTTTAAACAATCAACCAAACAATCATAAAAACAATCGCCAGATAAATGAATTATCAAAATGACCATGCAGGTTCCAGGCCGGTTTTTACAAAGACGTGTTTGACTACATTTCAAGTGGAAACTTGAAACTAATTTTTGAGCTTTTGTTTCCGAAAAGTCAGACATTTACACTGCAATATTGTAAAAAAAACATTCACAAAAACATCAGACCTGCTGAAAATAATAAGGTTGGTATAGATGGTGTTATATGTTCTTACTCTTGGAGGCGGCGGGCGGGTGAGGGTGGAAGCCGCCGGTGGGGATGCCGATGGTGCTCATCCTCTGGACCAGGTTGGCCACGTTCCCTGAAGTCTTCTCCCTCCTCACCGGAGGAGCGCTCTCTTCTTTAGTCTCACTCTTGGCTTCTTTCACCTCTTTGGACTCCTTCTTCACCTCCTGAAATATTAACAGACAGAAAACAAAGGTCGACTTCAAAGCCGCAGGAACAACTGGATGAGCGGCGCGTTACAACAAAACACAGACCCATGGAGGATATTGACAATTTCTCTGTGTATTGTCAACACAGCTTGCATTTCTGTTTTGTGTACACACACACACACACACACACACACACACACATTATATGTGTGTGTGTATATATATATATATCAATAAAATCAGCTCCATTCAAGCACTAGGAAATATTCTAAACAAAAGTTATACTTTAAAGGATACTTCAGTTTTGCAAATTATTCATATTCCTTAATCCTCATTTCACAAGGACGCTTTAAAACATACTCAACATGAAAAAATGTAACTGCTTCATGTATTTAATCTAGGAATTTTATATATTTGACATGAAAACTTCACATATTTCATATATTTAATCCAGACTCTTCAAATATTTCCGATATTGAATACAGCTATTTCACATATCTTACATAATTACCATGGAAACTTAACACATTTGATAAATTTAAATTTGGAAATTTACATATTTCACATATTCAACATGAAGATTTTACATATTTAGTATAGACACTTCACATATTTAAACCTACACTAAGGAACTTTTCAACCTTAATAAAACATTTTAATATCTTTTGTGATGATACTTCGACTTACAACTAGTTGAATGACCCCTCTGTGACGGGCTAAGGGCGTCAGTATTGCTTTCACTTGGACTGAGCAGCTGTGAGGAGGGTGGCAGGAAACCTGCACACTAAAAAGCTCCAAATGTGCAAACTGCTTTACGGCATGCGTCACATCATGATATAACATTGTTTAGCCACCATTAGATTAATTTAGATTCACTACCTCGTCGCTATCCATCCTTCACACAGCCACTGGAAACAAATGAAGGCGAGTTCAGTCCGACAGCATGCCCACCAGGAGCAGCAATTTACGACACCACGCGCTAGTCCTCATGGGAACTGTAGTATTCGGTCAGGCAAAACGCTACCGCTTTTGTCCACTGGCGCCGCCAAAATCAACGAAAACTGAAAGTTCCTTAGTGTTGCTTTAACATAATTGATAAGGAAATACATTTAATATAGAAACTTTACATATTTAAGATACTTAATACATACATTTTATATATTTGACATGTTCAATACAGAAACCTGACATATTGAACAAAGAGACGACATATTGAACATACTTAGCATCGGGAGCAAACAACAATGGAGGTATGTGACCGAGAGCGTAACAATGCAGGCAATGTGTAGGGAGGACGTGAGAACGGCTGTATCACTCTCACATTACATCAGGCGAAGGGAAATGTGTGACAATAGGATGCAGCAGAGAGCAAACGGGACACTAAATATACCATAACTATGGCAACACGATCACGGCTCGATGCAGCTCTGTGCCACTTTCAGCCCACTCGCCGCTAATGACTCCCATCACGTCACGCCGCCGGGGCTGGAAATAAAAAGCTAATGTGAGCCGAGGAAAGTCCCGGACGACGGGACAAAGTCCACATAGCATGGGCTGGAGCTGAGGACCTGCTCGGAGGAGGGAGACAGTCGGAGTGGCTGGAGGAGCAGCGCTCCTCTGGAGGGACTCCCACATGGTCTTTTCTGCTCTTTCCATCCAAGTACCGAGGAGAGAACCCTGCTTTAGAGCCAGCCTCGGCTGGTCGGGATCCAGGTGTGACAGTAGAAGGAAGTCATTAACCTTTGTCTTGTTCACGCCTTGGCCAAACCAAGTCTACAGTCAAAGTGTGGTTGACACAGTAGGAGCGATGAAAGGAGCAGGGCTGGGACAAAGCACGATTCTACCATCCAATGAGATCAAAACACAACAGATTAATTGATCACTGTGAATTTTGACGATCGGTAGAATCATTAACATGGATAACTGACAGGATCCTCATGTGTGAGTTCAGAAAGCTGTTGAACTCACTTGCATAATATCATTCACTTAATATTGATCATTAAAATGATTTTGGCGTTGGGAATCCTGACACAAAACTCTAATACCGTCCGAGGCCGAGAATGGAGAGATATCAACTCTTCTGCAGTCTGGACTGGACTTTGTAACAGAAGCCATCTCCCCTGTCAACAGAAGCTTTATCACAAACAGATCAGACATTTAAGCCATGTCACGTCAGTGCCGACGGAACCAGGCTGGAAGATAAAGAAATGAGCACCGCAGCAAGACGGAACAAACCCTGTTGCACCTACTCCGCGGCCGGAAAGTGAGGCCAATTCGACTAATTCATGCAGAAATGTGGTTAGAAACACTCATGGTGCTGCTGAAATGTCTAATTTTAACACGATTTCTCACTTTTAACCGTCTATTTTGAACAGAGCTGCAAGACGACTGTAACTTCCCCTCTGGTCAGCTCAGACACATCCTGAACCGTGACAGGCGTTCTGAGAGCTCTCTGCCGGACGGAGAAAAACTCCGAGACGCCGTGAAAACGCAGGTAAATGAGCCGAACGTGGTCCTGAAGGCTGAACGCTCCAAAGCGGGAGCTAACTCACTGTTAGATAACAGCAGTTAAACCTTCCCGTCCTGCGTCAGCCGCGCTGACTCGGCAGTTCCGCTGGGAGAGGAAGTTCAGCTCTGTGCCTCCATGTGAGCGCGTGTCGGCGTTGATGTATTCATTACTTCTGCGGGGACCAAAGTCTCGCTCGGACAGACGACTAAGCGAGATTGCTATTCTGGGCGACTGTCAACGCTTAAACTGCCAAGTCCTGCAATTATGTTGCTCGAAACCGGTCCGTGGTGCAAAAACAGTTTGGCTGCCGCTGGTGTAAACAAAACAAAATAACACTTTAGCCCTTAGGTGCAGCGGTTGAGGGTTGAGCAAAAGGCTATAGAATGAATTCCTACGTTGGTCCCATACCTCTTGCTGCACAGGCCTAAGCACGTTCCAGTTTGTTCTGGCATTGCAGCTACAAAACACTCGACTCGTGCACTCTGCCTAACCCTTGCACGACCACCAGCGTTTTCTATAGAAAAGAGGACCGGAAAACCAAATACCCAAGAACAGACCAAAAGCACGAGGATGCTGGGTGGAGCCGTCACCTGTCAGCGCGTGAAAACCTCACCGCTCGACATTTAGAGTGTGTGACCACGTGTACAGCGCAGTCATCACACTGATGTTTATCTGACTGTGCCTGCAACCGAGTAAAACACGGGCCGCCTTCTCCTCAAGCTCCTTAAAAATGAGTCTTCTGATGAGGCAGGAAACTGGAAAAGATCTTCACCTCTTCTATCAGAGGTGTCAAACACTTTTTTTTTTTTTGGTGCAAAGTATATGTGATTAAAATGTCTCTGTTTTCAAGATAAAGCCAATTCTCATGAAACCTTCTGTTGGAAAATACAGTCAAATGTCCAAAAAATGTTTTCTCAAATGTTTTCTTTCTTGCGGACCTGTCTCAGCCCACAGGCCTTATGTTTGACACCTCTACATTGAAACTCAGTCTGCATTTTTGTCAAGACTGATTTTGCTCTCTACGTTTGAAAAAAAAAAAAAAAGAAGTCTGTGGTATTTTTGGGAAATTGTTCAGAAAAACCACATTAAATTTGGAAAATGTGCAAGCATGACCGTTTTTGTAGAGCCTGTATGAGGGGTGTCAAACATAAGGCCAGAGGGCTGAAATTGGCTCTCATGAGGCTTCAATCCGGCCCACCAAACCAACAAGGAAACTGTTACCATTTCAAAGAAAACAGTGATTTTTTAAAAAAAAATAATTTCTCAGGATGAAACTGGGCTGTTCGAGGCCCCTGTACTGCGAGACTCCTCTGGCCTCGATCATACTCTGTAACACCACCACAGACACCTTCCTGTTGTCCTCCAGCCTTTTTACAACACAGTAACTACAGAGTTTCCACTAAACACAGCACTGAGTCAATCAATTGCAAAACTCAGGGTGTGAAGCTCGGAGCTTGGCCAAACGTGAACTAAACTACCACTTGATCTGGGTGTGAAACGGGGGCTTCAGACACCACGGCGAGTCTCAACACATCAGGGTAATACCCGGACTGCAGGGGGCACGCGCTTGCTAACACATTTCTAATCTCCCTGCAGCTAATGAGCATCGCCAACGCAAAAAGAATAAATCACGTGAATAAATCCCGACCTCTTTGTGACAACTGGTTCTCGAAATCAGCAGGTTTTAACTCTTCTCAACATAATAAGCTCGTTCCCTTAGTCAAGGGAAAGTCAAAGTGCTTCTCTGTGGCGGACGTCACTTGAAGCTGAAGCCCCTGATCAGACCTACAAACACAGAAATCTACAGATCCTCCCATGTCTTCTACATATCACCACAGCTGAAAACGTTGTCGGGAGCAAAGGTCAACAGCCAGCAGGCTCCTCAGAGGATTAAGCTCTCCAATCTCGGTGACTGGGCCAGGGCTGCTTAGCAGATTACCTATCTCACTACGCAGGATTAGAAGATGGCGCAAAAACAGGAGGGAGACGAGAGAGACGTGAGGACATCCGAGGAGGTACGAGCGCAGTGACTCACCTGGCGAGGCTTTGACAGGTGGAGCGTCTTCAGAGAGAACAGATTTCACAGTACAACACTTAAAGCAGCGCCGAGGCAGGGCGACAGACGACTCACTTCTACCCGAGACCCTGCACAGCTTCAGAAACAAGCCCGGCTGACTGACTGCTACATGCTACAGCTCCGTACGTGTAGAGAATCTGTGCGAAGGTGCTTCACATATCGTTTCCGTGTGGAGTAGAAATGAGGCTTCATGGCATTAAATAAATATCCTCCAATCCGAACTCAGTTATCAATTAGGATCTCTCTGAAACGCCGTCCCCCTCAGCTCCGCAGCGCCGTCAGCAAAGTAATTACAGCGCAGAGAACAGAGGAGTCTGCAGGCTAATCCGTCTGCTCCTGCCTCTTTGTGCTCCTCACATCAGCCTAATACCTGCAGGCGGCTGCTTGACGGAGTCACCTGCCGGCCGTCTGAACGTCCTAAACCCCGGCCGCCGCAGCGCCCCTGACACCCCGTCTCCATTCTGACAGGGGATTATTACAGACCGCCGCTCCACAGACAAACACTCGGCGCAGTTTACCGAACTTAACGGCTCAAAGAGGCATCTGTACGACTCCGTGGTTGAGTCACGCCTCCTCATACCGATTCATAAAATCCTGGCAACACCGACAGTAACCTGAAATCAATACATTTCAGAACAAAATAATCAATCACAGATGATTATTAATGATTGTTACAAGCTGTCAGTGTGGCGCTGGGCGCTGCTTTTGCACCTCAGGCAAGTTCATTTCATGTTCTGAGTGTGTTTCCATCAGAGGATTTCTTCCTCTCTACACTCCGCCTTCGACTCTGAGCTGTCAAGAGAAATCGGATCATGCAAATTCAGGTAAAAATTGAGAAATCCGGTCGCTGTCATTCGTCGCTACTCCAGAGGTTTCTACTTTTGACTCCATCACCAGACGTAAGGTAATCCTTTAAATGTGGATGTCTGTGGCAGGGTGATTTATACCGCCGGTTACCATCGCAGCTCAGCGGACTGACGCGTAGAAGTGTACGTCAAGCGCGCATCGCCGAGTCAAAACCTGCTGGCAGGGGAACCGGGAGGGTCTGACCACGCCCCCTTTAAAGCCGCCGCTCCTCTCTCACCTTGACGAAGTTGTCAGGGAAGAGGCCTCTCTTCCCGTTGAGGTCTCCCTCCATCCAGCCGTCCTCCTCGTAGTACCGCACGTTCTTGATCACGTCGCCCAGTCGCAGGGTGAGCTCGTCATCGTGGAGCGCGTCGTAATCGTATTCCACCACGACCTCTGGGGGGGCGGGGAAACAGAGGACGAGGAGATGAATGGTTAAAGAAAGAGAGGAAGCCAGGCCACGACAGAGGCACAACAAACGAGGGTAAAGAGAAAGGAGCGGCGGTCAGAGGAAGAACAAGGGAGAGGTCAGATAAGATGAGGAAGTTCAGGGGAAAAAGGGGGAGATAAGAAACTGCAGCTTCACAAAGACATCAAGAAAAACTCACAGCAAATGATTGTTGCCCTTTTGCTCCTCTCACAATATCAAAAACAATTAAATGGTTGGGTTTTTCCTATGTAAATGTGCACAGAATTGACTATGTATTGTATTGGGCGCTGTTTAAATAAAGTTGAATCGAACTGAAATATCCACAAAATTCCACATAAATTCCGAATTAAGTTACAGGGGTAAAAAATAACCTTAAATCAAATAAGAAATAGAGGTCAAACGAGCAGAAAAAACCCCCAAAAAAGGCTGAAAAGCATGAAGTAATTCAAAAAATAAATTATCGAAACAAACAAGACAGTACTGACAAAACACAAGGAAACAAAGAAATCCAATCAAAGCACAATAAAATAAGCCTTAGTGTAAAAAGACACTGAGCAAAAAATAGGAACAACTAGATGAAACATTAAAACAAGCAGATATCTCAACATATAGCTCAAATAAAGCACAAGAATAAAGCCACCTCAAAAAAAAAAGCTCCAAGTCAAAATGACCAATAAAGCTTAAAATGATTAAAAAAGAAAGAAAGCTACAAAACAGAATAACTCAACACAGTGTGCTAATATTAAAACAAAACAAAACAAAACAAAACAAAACAAACATGTTCAGCCCAGATCCAATCAGGAACAGAGCGGCTCCCAGCTAACAGGACGGCTGATCCTTCTCCAGCTGATCTCAGCTTGTTGCTGTTCAGCAGTAAGTCAGCATAATGAGAGGTAGTGAGCCGTCTGAGAGCACCTTTAACTCATGAATCATGGCAGAGAGGCTCAGCTGGCTGCAGCACAAACAACAACAAATGTGTGGCTGTGAAACACACACACACACACACACACACACACACACACACACACACACACACACACACACAAACCCTTCCCTGAGCAGGGCCAGTAAGCAGCGCTGTAAAGGTCGAGCTCGCCGTCAGCGGCGGCTCGAACCCCGACATCAGCAGCCTGGGACCCATTCCAAGGAGGAAGTTGGCTTTCTCCTCCTCCTGCAGCGCTTTGAAAACAAGAAGAGGAGCGCCGGTGGCGCAGGAAGAAGGGGAAAGTGAAGGGAAGGAGACGGTCTGAAGGCATGTCTGGGCTGCACTGACCTCCATCTGACCATAACACCCCAGCAGGGTCGAACGCCGAGACCCGGGTTTTCTGACTAAATACCACTTCCTACTGAACTGCTGTCCACTCTGAGCAGCATTTGGACAGCATCAAGCGCCATACTGGGGATGCAACGATGCCACTTCAGTACCGTTCAATACTTACTGATACTGAGTACTGACATGAGAACTATAAATACCATCATTCATACTTCTTATACTAATGATATGCAAAGGCAATGAGCTGATGCTACACACGACTCCAACAGTTTTCATGGTATCTATCTACACAGTGCTGTGCAGGAATCGAGCGCCACACACTCCAGCTGGCTCTTAATGAGTGTATCAGTCATGCTTTAATCACGTTCAGCATGTAGCATCTCTGGCGTACGAGCACCGCGACCCGATAGCACCGTTCTGCTTTGTGTGTTTCTACCTGACGTGACCTCTCTGAGGATTCCTCTGAGAGCCAAAATACATGCACACGTCCCGACGTGAAAAGCAGGAGAAGAAGAAAAAAAAAAAAAAGAAAACAAACACACCAAGCCGGTCGAGGCGCACACAAATAACCGGCTTAAGCGAGGCCCCCTGACTGTAATTTGGGCCTCTCTGTCCATGCAACCACAGGAAGAGATACGGCCTGCTGTAGTAAACAAAACAACGCTGACAGACGCAATCTCACTCTGCTGAGTTAATGCAGCACACAGGGCAGCCCTCATCTTCCACATCACAGAGTGAGTGTGTGTGTGTGTGTGTGTTTCTGCACACAACCATTACAGCACCTCAGTGGCCTTGCTTACACACCCTGACTGAAGCGTGCAGCCGTAGAACGGCGCTAAATATCTAAATTGAAACAAGGTCTTTTTTTTTTTTTTTTTAACGACTGCTCAAAAATGGTCCGTCCAAACGGCGGCCTCCAGAGTGGAGTTGTCCTTGCAGTCATGTTTATGTCAATGTTTATGTTTAGAGCGCATTGTTCCCTGCAACCAACCGCTCGCTGCCCTGCGTGACAAGCACGCCACTTTCAGCTCGGGCTGGGCGATCATGTGGTCGAGCTTCGTGATCGCGATAAACCTCTGGTGGATGGCAGCGACCAGCTGTGAGCCCATTTAACTGATCAAACATGGCAGAAATATGCGTGACAAAAGCCATATGACTAAATGGCTGTTAGTTTTGTCCACCATGAGCCACCGTACTAATTTCTACGATGATTATAGCCCAGTCAATCACATACACCCTGGTTTAACTCATAAAGGTGAACGTTTTCACAACGTTGAGCGGCGTGAAAAAAAAAAGAAGGTTTTTTTTGATTGAAATCGAAGTTGAACAATATGAAAAAAATGAATCAAGATAATTATTTTTCCTGGCATGTCGCCCCGTCTTTTACAGCAATTCTGCTGCTTCATGTAAACGGAGATGGTTTGCAAAGCATTGCAGTGTGAATTTCTTTCCTGAAACAAGAATGCAAAAATGATGTGTTTTCACTTGAAATGCTGAAATGTACATGCAATCCAGGTAACTCCAAAGTGCTATTGCAAAGAAGCCGACTCCTGACAGTCATGAAACTCAGTAAACCCTCAGACATGGTGCCTGTGAAAGCAGCAGCAAAGTGGCAAGTCTTCTTGGGTTGTTCCACAGAGGAAATGCCTTTCTACACACATGAAACACAGCTAAAAACAGCCAGTGTACAGGTGTGTGTGTGTGTGTGTGTGTGTGTGTGTGTGTGTGTGTGTGTGGTAGGAAAAGAGGAAACTTCCTGTCGATTCAGTCTGAGAGCAGCAGCAGCTGGAATCTAATCTAAATAGCCTTATTGGTCGCTCAGAGGGAAGTTCCTGACAAATGAAAGTCAAAGTTGACAGCAGAGGAACATGAAATGTGTCGGGTCGAGGACTGAACACAGGAGGAGATTCCTTCAGGACTGATCCAGGAGTTTACCCGACCACACACCCTGAGCTTCGTCACACACCCTGTGTCGGCTGGTGTGTCTCTGATGGCGGCAGCGGGGATGTAGGTCAGCCGGTCTGAGAGTCGTTCACCGCATGATGTCAGGCTGTAACATCAGCAGGATGCGACCCTCTCGGTTCTGTTACGGCGATCCCACGACGTGAAAGTCACAGCATCGCGTTTTGCTCTGCTATCTGGGTCTCACTGTGCCACCTCTGGCGTTCAGCAGCGTCCACGCCACCCAGCAGCCGAGGGCTCCTCCACTGTCCGCCATCCAACGCAGAAATAGGTCAGAAAGCTGAGGGCTGCGGCCAAAAGAGCAGCCACTAAGTGGCGTGCCGTCGAGCACATGATGGGGCTAAAGATGGAGTAAAAGATTTCGCTCCAGGGAGGAAGAGGAAGGCAGACGCCTCGTATGGACACAAGTCTGATTTGCTTCATTTCACCTTATTTTGCACCATTAAAATCGGCTTGATGTTTAGTTAGCAGACACTTTAACTATTGTTCAGTCGTGGAAAACCGATACCTGAAGTGAAATGTGTTGACAGTCAACGTTGGGTTTTGTTTGGCAACCTCTTCTCACAGTAGAAGCTCTTTTATTGAACGTAACACTGATCCATCTAATATTGTGCAGGTCTGCAGGACCTTTGAAGGAGTGCTGGGGTATCTGGCAGCAGATCCTCCAAGTCCTGAGGTTGGGGGGGGAGGAGCCTCCCTGGATCGGACTTGTTTGTCCAGCACTTCGCACAGACGCTCCACTGGACTGAGATCTGAGGAATTCGGAGGCCGAGTCAACATCTAGACCAGGTTGCTTTATTCCTCAAACGCTTCCTGAAATATTATTTCTTTGAGGCATGACATTGACAAAAGTGACACACTGCACTCCCGGGCTGATCGTCTTCACAGCTGGGTGTCATGTGACGTGTTCATTAGGCCGCCATGTTTACGGTGGCGAGAAGAAGTTCACATGAGGAGAAATACATAGTATAATAAAATAAAATAAAGGGCAATTACAGCTAATTTGCAGTCTCAGGCACAGTGGAACGACACCTCGGAGTCGGGAGTGGTGCGCAGGGATTCCTGACATACTTGCTGCGGCCGAGAGAAAACAGGATCAATTATTGGAGTCCGGCAGCTCTGGAGACTCTGGCTGTGGAGGGCAGACACATTAAGCCTATTACAGGCCAAACACACACACTTTGACAATACCAGGACTGTGTATGAGTGCAGGCGCTGAGTCAAAGTGTTACTCTAAATAAAGGTAATCACAAAAGTCACATGTATCATGGGAAACGAGCCTTTGTTCTTTAACCACTAGGGGGCAAAACGTTCATCTATCCACGACTCTTTCTTCCAGAGAGGAAGCCAAAGAGACAGGAAGTGAAACTGAGCGATGCTAAACTGTGGCAATAGCAAAATAAAATAAATATGCCATCTTCAAAACAGTAGTGCGAAACTTCAATACACCTTTACATCACATCTGTGGATAGTATTAAAAAAAACCACATCCTGATGGTTTATTCAATGCAGAGTACTTTTATTTTGATAACAGTGATTTGATTGTATTTTCTCTTCTGGTGGACAGTCATCGCCACAGAACTGGTGCGTGTCAGTCCTCTGGTATCTGTGTGTCCCCCGCTCAGTCTGACACATCAGAGCGATGGATTATTGATCGTGATGGGACTGACAGCTCAGGAGACCTCACGTCTATTACGGACATTTCCGGTAATATTTTGGCGCCTGCTGAAAAACACCCACAGTTAACAGATGACGGCTGCCAGAGACGATCACCACTGATTCGGAAAATGCCAAACTGCACAGCTCCTTCCAGAAACCCTGGATGTTCATTTCCTTTCATATAACTAAGACCCAGTTAGATAACAATGTTTTTAAGTGGAAATGCAAAACTTTGAAACTGTTTTGGGTGTAAATCTTTATGGTCAACCTTTGTCTAAACGAGGAAAACACACCTTTACTGAAACACGTAGCACGCTACAGGTGGAGTCCACATGTGAGGAAATCATTCTTGTGTGCAGCTCTGATGGACCCGATGCGTTTGTGCTGCCTCTACGGCATACCTCCATCATGTCTAGTCTTGCTCGCTCCTCTTATCAGATCCTCAGTTTCTCCTCTCAAACCCAGCGAGAAGCTCTGAGGTGACGGTTTCTGCCTGCGCTCCATTTCCTGTACTTCCACACGAGATGAATGCACTAATGAAATCTAATAAAAACACGGCGAGAGCAGAGTTAAGCTTCCAACTTATCGTTTCCCCTGTGCTCTCGTTAAGCTTCCAGGCAAACGCTTGTTAGACCGTGGATTTTATATGAGCCACTGACAGACAGGAGGATGTTACAGAGGCGAGAAAGACGGGAGAGGAAGGAAGAAAGGAAGGAGGAAGGAAGGAAGGAAGAAAGGAAGGGGGGAGAGGGAGGAGGGAGGTACACAAGGCCACGCAAGCGAGCCGACTGCCATGCAGACTGCGCTGCTTCGCTCAGTCAGTAAAGAGGAAACTCATAACTGCATTCCTCGCCGTCCGGTCCGCGAGCTCGCTGATAGGAAGGCCAAAGCCGGAATTCTCCGGCTCGTATTGTTTTTATCCACTGCCCAGTGCCCGGGCGCAGAGGCAACCTGGACGGCATTGAACTTCCAACCTCAGGAGGTAAAAGAAAGGCCAGGTATGTCCACTATCAAACGCCAATCCCGTCACAAACAGTCATAAGAACCTTTAAATTTAGACTTTAAAATTGACAGAGTATATGTGATGAAAATAATATTTTATCACAAAGACAAACAATTACCAACAGCCAATAAAGCCAATTTTACTGAAGACTTCACAAAA
The DNA here is from genome assembly GCF_902148845.1 of Salarias fasciatus. Taxonomy (NCBI): domain Eukaryota; kingdom Metazoa; phylum Chordata; class Actinopteri; order Blenniiformes; family Blenniidae; genus Salarias; species Salarias fasciatus. The sequence continues at coordinate 24,581,148 of NC_043759.1, forward strand.
TACAGGGAAATATATATATTAAAAAAAAAGCTTCTCAATCAGCGTGTTTACGTTGGACTTTTTAGTCCTGTTTAAATCTTATAAGTCTTATTCCGCTATAAACTGACCACGTAAACGCCTGAAAATTTTGCTCAGAATTAAGTTACATCTAAATAATCCTGCCGGTTTGTTGCCCGTCGGGAGCTGAATTATATGTAAATTAGGCGTGACTTTATTCCAGTCGTTTTGATAACATTCCACCACGATGACGCAATATTCCAAGATGGCGGCCCCGCAGTTCAACTCGTACGAAGACGATTTATTTAACGGGAGCTTTAGAAAAAATGGTTATCACGAAAAGAGCGGATAGACGGGAGCAGAACAACGAGAAACATTTTCAAAGCCGTCGCATCAAAGATAAACTATAGAGAAAACTGGCAGTAACTCTTTTTTTTTTTTTAAATCTATGTTTTTGTTGATATTTTTTTGGTTGGTAGTTTGGTGGGCCAGATTGGAGAATCTGCCGGCCTGTGTTTTGTCCACTAGCCTTATATTCGACATAACTGCTTTAGACGAACCAAGAATCAATCCCTAACCTCACGTAGGGCTGTCACGATTAGGAATTTTAGGAGACGATTAATTGTCAGGAAAAAAAAAAATTGCGATTGACAAATATATTGGGTGGGGGTGGGGGTGTGTGCGTCAAGTCGCGGCCGGGGGGGGGGGGGGGGGGGGGGGGGGTCGCAGGTCGCGGGTGTGTGTGTGTCTGTGAATCTACTCGCGGGCCTGCCTGGACAGTTCGTCGGGCCGTATTCAGCCCGCGGGCCGCCAGTTGATGATCGCTGTAGTATTAGCATTAGCATGTGAGCGCTTTTGACCGGCACTGTTTTACAGCAAAATTAACACATGGCTTCCTCCACGTCACTGGGCTCCCTTAGTTGGGCTGAAAACTGAAATGCATCCACAGCGGTGCCCTGGTACGTGCCTTCGGAACCAGGACCTCCTCACCCTCCATGTTATTAGCCTAGCCTCGCTAACCGTCCAGCCGAGACGAGAGGGAAACGGCAGGGTGAGCGAGGCTGCGACGCTGCATGGGGCTGCTGCTGCTGCTGGCGCTCCACCATGACGTCAGATTCTAAGCTCTATGCAACTTTCTGAATGAAATAAATAATTCACAGTAATCGCAAATATGAAAAATATTCGCGAATATGTAAAAAAAAAAAAAAAAAAAATCGCAATTAACGATTGTCATAATTGTGACAGCCCTAACCTCACGCCAAGGAAACGTCACAGCTGTGTGAACTCTGACCCCTACAGATGGGGCTGATGGGAGCTTTGTATGGAGTGAATGTACAGGTGCGTATCAAATGCAACCTCTAACCCTGAAGCATTTGTTTGTCTATTGTGATGTTTACGGACTGGATTTTCCTGTCCACTCAGCGTTTGCTGAACATGTGGCTCCCAGAAGCACATATTTACAGAGATGCAGCCTGAGCTTCAACGGCCCGTGTGATTCCACTGCTTTGCATATCATCTCATTGATTTGCAACCTTTTTTCTGCTAACTGTATTAAGCAAATATTGGCAGATCCACCAGCTGGGGACGATTTCTCAGCCTGGCTTTCAAGGATAATGCTGATAACTGTTATTTGCAGCTGTAATGTGTTTGCCACTGAGGGGGACGTGGGAGTGAAGCCGGCCTCAGGAGGCGAGTATGTGCCTCAGTTTGCAGTCTGCGTGAATCAGATGTTTTCTAGATACTCCCATCGCACAGATTAATGTCTTCAATTCACTACACAGGTAGAGGTAGACACCTTAATGTTGAGGATTTGAAACTCTTTGCCCAATTAGATTGATCATTTTCCTCTTCATGCAGAGATCGTGAGACAGTTAAGAATCCATACGGACGTGACGAATGAAGTCGGGTTTAATATACAATCACACAGCTTGGCTCAAGTCCAGCCTTTGTTGGAACGACTGAGGACTCGCACGCATGGAGGCTGGCTGATTAAACACAACGCTGACTGCAGTATCCCGGCGCCCCGGCTGTCCGTGCAGCTCACGCCGTGCCCGAGGGCCACTCTCGGCCTGCAACGCGACACACTCCGGCTTATGGAATTCCGCCAGTCGACCAGTGAGTGGATGCATGTAGGCTAAGCTAAGTTCAGGGAGAGCAAACAGTGACGGCGAGGGGCTCTCGCTCGCAGCTCGGACATGTTCAAACACAACCTGGTTACCACAGCGCTGAGCCACCTGACTGAAGGACATACCAACGGCGAGCAGTACACATTCCCCGCTCATGAGAACCTGGTGAACTAAAACAGACGGTTCAGGAGGTTATTTTACCTCATTTTGTCATATATTTACAATATCAATAACAGATCAACATCATGCACATACATGCAATTACCATTTAACAGACTTTAACAGCAGAACAGTGAGGGAGGGGCAGTTCTGTCATTCAGCCGACTAATCACAGCGCTCAACTCGCTCCGACACCTGTACAGGAATTGGCGAGAGATGAAAAGATTGAACAATGCTGTTCACTCTCCCCATTAAGGGACGGTAAGTGGACTCCACCTTGTTGTGGCAGTGTGCAGGCGTGGCGGCACTGCGCTGCACCCAGCATGCTGCTGCTGCTGCTCCACGCAGTGCTCTCGCACAGCGCTTCACAATGTGGACATTCGTTTTCAAGCATCGAATGGAAATACAACATTTTTAAAGCGATTCTGACAATTGTAACTGAAACAATTATTCATAATATCAGGACTGAGCACTGGCCCAGATGGGTGCACTCGTCACTGGTGTCTTTTGTGCAAGAACCTGCTAATGGCAGAGGGGTCATCATGATTTGATTTTTCATGCCAAATGCAGAACATTACACTTACTTCCTGTCCCACTGCATCTCTAATACACATTCAATCTAGTAATATAGTGTAATAATCTAGTCCTCCTGGATTTGAAGTGCCCACAGCATAGTGATAAGGAGAAATTAGCCATAAAATCTAAATATATCCAAATATTTCAGTCATAATCAGTAAACTGATTCTCAGTTTAAAACAACCCACAGTATTTCCATCTGTTACTTTAATACTACCACACAGTGCAGGAGGCTGTTACCGAACAACACAGCAAAACAACAGGGTTAGAGTGAGCAGGTTTCCCTCAAAGCAGCCAGTTTTCATCATCACTGCTTCATAAGTTCCACGCTCGCCCGTCCGTCCCGTGGCTGTCAGGGTTGACTTACGCCCATTGGCAGTGCAGTTAGCCACCACTTCATCCCCACCACTGTAACGACACATTTGTATGTGGAGAGCCGAGAATAGCCTGGTTCATGCAAAGCACTCTGATTCCTCTGACACAGCAGCCCGGCCTGCTAACGTAGCGACAGCTGAAGGCTGAGCGGGTCTGATCTTGAAAACCTGTTTAACCACATACTGAAGTGCATGAGCGAGTTCGACTGCAGCGCAAACCACAACAACCAAAGTCTGCGCACTCAGCGAGGCAAAGCAGACAGGTTTGACGATACAGTACGGAGATCACATCATTTCCTCTTCACACCAAACATTACAGCTTTGTGACAGAAATAAAGTAACACCACCACTCCTGCTGCGACTTTAACGACAACTGGTGTTGTGACAACCTCAGGTTCAAGAGGACTGATTGCACCGGCTTAAAAATTAACCTTCAGATCAACCTTGTTCCCTTCAGAACGGCCTGGAACTGTGACCGATGTTGGCACAAACTGGTGAAAGTCGCAGTAAAATAACATAAAACACCAGAAGCTGTGGTCAAAGTGGAAGCAGCGTTGACCACACAACCGTCTGCTTTGTTTGCTCATCTGCTGATGTGTGTCTTTGCGGTTTTAATCGTCCTGTAGGATTATGTAATCTGATGGAGAAAGAGCAATCTTCCATAAAAAGGCTTTAAAGTTAAATACATCAATCCCGTCCACTCACGTGGATTAGATGATGTTTGGTTGAACTAAAAGTCAAAGTACAACAGTCCTGTGATATTATGAGAGGTATAAAAGAACTTTTTCCTCAAAGGTAAACTACAGTGGGACACATACTCAAATCTACTGTCAAAGAGAAAAGAATGAGTCCTTTTGAAAACTTAGGGCAACTCTGAGCAAATTAGCCTTCACTAAGTAAATGGGCCAAAAGATTAAAAAACACACATTATAAGAAAGTGTGCACATAAGAAGTGCAGAAGTAACTAACTTAAACAGGAAATTGTGGTGGGACAAAGTGCATAACCTGGACTCTCGAAATCAGGATATGTTTATGTCATGAAGAGCTTCATGAACTCATTAGGAAATAATCTATCAATATACAATCATCAGGTTGAACTGATAGTAGAATTGTTCCAGGAAACAATTAAAAAACAGTTTACGATTTCGATGATCTATATAATTCATGAGCAGTCTTAGGAAGACTCTTTAAAAGCTGGACTACAGTAGGTTGTCATAATCTCTGAGATTAGTGAGAACTTTGTAACCACGAGCTTCATGGAAGATCCTTCAGGAACACTTCATTCATGAACTGTAAAGAGTAACTACAGATTATGGTGGTTCCTGACCACATGCAATGAGGAGTTTTGTGTAGTTTGTTCACTATGGCGGTAAATAAGAGTGCTGTCTTGTCATGGTCAATGTAAATAATGTTTACATGATATGTCAAGTAAAAAATAGTAAACGTCTGTTGCGTTTTGGGTTTCCGTTTACACGACAACACTTGGAGTCAACAAAAACACGATGTTCACAGCATATTATCCTGTGTGTGTGTTGTTTCACTACAAAAACAAACAGCACCAACTCATGACCAGCCACACTAACTACATTTTCAGCATTTTCCATGTAAACAAACATCAATTTAGAAACTTTGTGTAAGCAAGAAACTTTTTACAAACACAGGGTCTCACTTGAAAGGTAGTTCTTGAACACTGGAGTCGATTATATTGATCAAGAATCTCTGAAAGGAAAGGAAAGAACTGTTCAAGTTCCTTCATGAGCTGGGAAATAAGGCATTTCAATGGAACACACTGGAGAAGTTTCCTGATCTGTAAGTGTGCTGTAGGAATCAGACTATCAGTGTCTTGACCTGGAACCAGTCTGATGGAGAATGAATCCAAAAACACTGAACTGCAGCATAAAGTGAGACCCTGTAAAAAGCAGGACACTCAGGAATAAAAGTCACCTAATCCGCATCAGCCAGAGCTCGGTGAAACAGGAAGCTAAGTTTCCTCTCTGGAACCAACTCTATCCACGTCGACTCTACGGAAAAGTGGGAATAAACTGGGAATTCCCGAGTTACTGCAGGAGTTGTGGGGACCGTGTGTTTTTCTCCACAGGCCGTTTCGGAAACAAACCCGGGGATGGAGGAGGCTTGTGCACTCCAGCAGACTGCTAGCCGGCTAGGCTAACCTGCTAAGTTTAGCTAACTTTCCTCCCCCGCTGGCGGAGGCGGCGAGCCCGCTTCAAGACGCCGACAGGCGGCCCGGAGCCGGAGCTCGGCCCGGGGCGGGCTCGGTGCCTCCGGGCGGGGAGCGAGAGGCGACGAGCGGGCTTACGTGTAAACACAACACAGGCGCCACATCATGGAAAGAGAAAAAGAAGAAGAAGAAGAAGAAAAAAAAAGAAAACTCACCCATTCCCACCCAGTCCTGTGAAAACGCCTCGCTGAAGAAGCCGACGCGGGGAACGCTTCACTCCGGAGACACACACCGACCGAGCAGGTAAGGCGGAGCGGAAGGAGCGTCGCTGTTCCCGGGGATTCAGACAGACAGCGGCCGCGGATCCATCCGGAGCGGGAGGAGCAGCAGGAGCAGGAGGAACAGCGGGAGCAGCCTCCTCAGTGCGCCGTCCCACCCCGCATGTACAGTAACCACTCTGCCTGGCTGTGCGCGCGCACATGTGCGTGAGTGCGCGCTCCCGAGGCTGAGATCACTTCTTTCACGGTGTGTGACAGGGGCGGAGCGGAGGAGGACGGGGTGGAGGGGGGTAATGAAGTTTATTTACAAAGTACAGGTAAAGTATTTATAACTATTAAAAAAAAGATGTGCGAAGTTCTGGATTCATTTTTAGTTCAGCTGAAGCAGGGGTGTCAAACATAAGGCCTGCGGGCCCCAAACAGACCTGCAAGAGGCTCCAGTCCGGTCAAACCACCTAACAGAATGAAGGAATTTCAACAGAAACTGATTTTATTTTCAAACAAAATTCTTAAGAGCACCAGGATGACTGCTGATTCGACTTTACTACAGTCGGTTATGTCCAGATCAAACATTCAAATTCTTCTCAATACATTTCCAAGCGACTAAAACCTGCTCCAGGTGCTCTTACCACGAATGAAGATTAAAAATCTATAGAATTACTCAAAGAAGCCAGCAGCTAATTTTTATTTATACAACAATTTATACATTTACAGAACTTGCTGAAATTGTTCTGTTAAAGCAGAAACTGCTGCCCTTTAATTCAATATTTCAAATTTGTTTTTTTAAACTGTTTGACAATCTATTTTAGATCAACTAAAAGAATGATGGAGACATTTGGACATTTTAAATGAAGCTCACTGTGAGTGCATCCGAACAGGATGTAAAGAGAAAAAAGTTAATGAGCGTGTAAAAGTTTATGACATTGTAAAAACATCTGTAACATCATGCTGCGGTGTCACGTCAAGAAGTGAAAAGTTCACCCTCCTTAGTCCTGACGTGGTAATTCATCAATGTGTATAAAGCTAATACAACATCATAAAGTTGAATGGTATCATGTAGACCAGGGGTGTCAAACATAAGGCTCGTGGGCCGAAACTGACCCACAAGAGACTCCAATCTGGCCCATAAAACCACACTGACAAGTGTACAAATTTCAATGAAATTGTGATTTTTTTTTTCTTGTAAGAAATTTAAAGAGTGGCGCACAACACAACAGTGAGAGTCGAGCTGAGATATCAGTGATGCTGCCATGAAAGATAGAAAAGTGGCATTAGCCTCAAAGCCACACTGTCAGGGTGAGTTTGCATTTCACTTTTATAGATTTCACTTTTATAGTACTTGAGCAATGTCCTCCAAAAAAACTTTTCCTCTGGCTGTTGCATTCTGCATGTTTTCACAAACTCACCCTGACAGCAGGGCTTTCAGGATAATGTTAAAATTAATGAATCTTCTCTTTATTTCAGTGATGGAAACAGGCGGTTGCCAGTCATATTTTGTAAGTGAATATGAATGAATGAATGAATGAATGAATGTTTTGCTTAATCTGAGCCCAAAATATTCATCCTTGGCTACTGCCTCAAATTCAGTTCAACCTCCCTGACAGAGCTGCCAATCACATTAACTCAGAAATACATTTCACAAAATCCCTGACAAAGAAAGTAAGTTATTCCACGACAGAATAGCAGACAGAACAACAGGCCCTACTGAGTGAGATAATATTAAGGTATATTATGTAACATAATAATAATGCATGTTATTGTACCACATTACCAGCTCTTCAGCAGGACAATTGGTGGGTTACATGGGACTTTAGATGGACGGAAACACAAAAATGTGGACCTGTTCATATCTGTAGCATCAAGAAAGAAAGAAAAACACACAGACGCTTTGTTTACTTCCGGCCAATGTAAGTACGTCACTTCCGCCCCCTGTCCAATCAGAACGCTTCGCAACCAACAGCATGGAAGCTGAATTAAACCCATGTGAAAAACAAACTAAATGTAATTCCGAATTGCTTTTTTTGGAATAAACTAATTCCGAATTAAAAATGCAATTTAACCGTGGCTAGTAGCATTAACAACGTGACTGACGCTGATGGCTAAAGCTAATAAACTAACAACTGACTGACGGCGATCGCTAAGCTAACATGCTAACAGCTGTTAGCTCGTTCGTTACCTGCTAACTTGACCGGAAGCAGTCTCAACTTTGGTGACTGTGGAACATAGATTAAATCAGTTTGCATTCGGGACAGAAGGGACAGATGCTCAGTCTCCCGCATTGTTTTTAAGTTCATAAGTTTCAGATAATTTTTTCATTGGTACAGCAGCAGTATATAGCGGCCACAAGCCCAGCGCGCCCTCTGGTGGCTGCAGACTGTCATGTTTACGCCTTGTTTCATGTCAGTCACTACATGTTAAATTAATATATATTTGATAAATGAGTCACATCTGACTATAAGTCACAGGACCAGCGAAACTATGATAAAAGGAACCACTGATACTCTGGAAAATACGCTACATGCGGTATAATTCTAGCTCAGAACATGTCCAGGGAGGCAAAATGTAACAGTGCAAGCTGTCAGTGTAGCTTGGTGTTGTAAGTTGATCAAATGCTTCAGTACAAAATAAAGCATGCAAACAATTAGGCTCGAGACATTTTTTTTGAATAAGTTCTATCCTCCATCAAATTATTCTGCAGGAAATCAACATCGTGCAACTGTTGGTTCCAGACCCCCAGTCTACCTTGTGCACATTGAAATCATGTAGCCTGGTGGAAGCAGCGGCTGTCTACTTTTAGAGGAACTACTTCCGAATGAATCCATGCGAAAAGGGAGCTTGGCTAATAGATGATGAGTACTGGTGACGGTAAGATTGAGCAGTGCAGATGAGATTCTGTTCACTATGTGACACAAAACACCTGGAACCTGCAAGAATACAGAACACCTTTGTAATGCATCCAAGTAAATAAAAACCCACAACACTGTGTGCAAAAGTATTTAAAACTGACTTAAATGGAGTATTGTGATTTTGGCTACCAAAGTAATATTTTTTCTACAAAACACGCTCTAATTCCCTGATTTCGTAGCCTATATTTTTTTGTCTTGCTACTTATTTTTTTGTTACGAGTGTTGACCGCTGTAGTTTTGCAGCCTAATTGGAGCGTCTTGCAGACTGACGGGCCTTATGTTTGACACCCCTGAGCTATTGTGATTAAGCGGTATCACGAGCCCTCCTCCATGAGACCGGCAGTTATCTGGTGGCCTCTGGCTCCTCAGATCAAACTGTTTGAAGCAGTTTAAGTAGTGCAAGATAAGAAGTACTCTGTAGTAGCATCTGTCATCACGTCACTTTGAACCAAACAGCTGAGGGGAGTTTCTGTGTGGTTATTTCTGTAAGAGAGAAGAAAAACTGATTGTCAGAGCAATAAAATGATCACTAATTAAATCAGAAGTGCAGATATAATTCCATTAAGATGATTTAACAGACAGAAGCCCTCCTCCACGGTGTGAGCATGTCTGTAATGAGAGGAGTTGAACAGGGAGTGCATGCAGGTCGCTCTGCTGTAATGAGGTCAGAGTCAGAGCCTCTGGTGGTTTGTTGGTCGTGCTCAGCATCAAAGGTGCTCCAGTCAGTCCACAACGCAACGCAGCACGCCTCTGCAGTAACAGCAGAGGCAGAAAACACATCTGAACCCGAAGAGGTTTCACTGGGTCTCTTCACTTCCTGGTTTCACTCACATCTGATTCCGCTCTTTGGATTTTAAAATGTCATTTGATGCAAGTTGGTTTGAGGCCATAGAGGACACACAGATGGCTGTTTCTACCTGCAGCTCGCTGACAGCCAGCATGTCATGTGAAATGTTGGTGACACGCCCCAAACAGTGTGAGCTGCAGGGAAGGAAATCAAGGAAATGTGTGACAAAGCTCCACTGCTGGGTATCCAGGTTTGAGAGTTTACTGCCTCCGAGGCCGTCTGTGAGTCTGCCTTTACGAGACTCAACGTCCAACGTGCTCAAGATTATACCTGACAACCTCAGAGCTGCTCAAGCCTCGGCTTTTATTGGTCGACTGCAGTGGGTGTCAAACATAAGGCCTGTGGGGCCAAGAGTGTCCTGCTGGAGGGGCCAATCTGTACGGTAGTCTGCACAACGCAGCTGCAAAAAACCACAATGCAATAGTGAAAATCCACAATGCAGCAGCAAGAGCAAAAACTGCAACACAACAGCACAAAGCTACAATGCAACAGCTAAAAAACACAATGCAACAGCAAAAAGTCACAACGCAAAACGTAACATCATGTTCTGCACTCCTGCAGCCACTCGGGGAGCTGTGGCTTTTTTTTTTTTCCCCTGCTTCTAGGTCCAGGTGGGCGGGGCCAGGCTGTGTTTGCAGAAGGTTGCTGCTGGTTGCTGTGACTCATTTCACCTGAGGTGCTGGTTGAGGATTGTTCTCCTGATGAGCAGTGGCTCCGTTTGACTGGACCTCAGACCAGGATCATTATCAACACTCACTGAGTCAGTGTGTGTGTGTGTGTGTGTGTGTGTGTGTGTGTGTGTGTGTGTGTGTGTGTGTGTGTGTGTGTGTGTGTGTGTGAACCAGGTGTCTGCAGCCCGGTGTGTTCCATTTCTGTCTGGCTCTGTTTGACAGCATTCCCTGCTGCCGGTGCATCTCAGCCCTGGACCTTCACGTGACCATGGAGTCTGCTCTGAGCTGGAGGACTCTCTCAGACCTGCAGACCTGCTCCACTATCAGCACCTCGGACTCAGTTGTGATTTGTTTCTTCAAGGGCTTTACTTTCATTAGATTTAAACTTTGCATCTCTGCTTCCCTGTGGGCCGGATTGGAACCCCCACCGGGCCACTTTAGGACCCCGGACCATATGTTTGACACTGCTGCAACTATATCATTAATGCTATTCCAGCATTCACAATATATGTTTATTTTTGTAGTCATAACTCGATAAGCACTGTCTTGTTACAGCGTGATCAGCTTTTATGTTGTAAAAATGTGTGAATATCTTCTTATGACAAATCTCTTATAGCAAGATCCTTTTTACCTTCTAACATGATTCATTTTTATTTGAGTGGCTGGCAAACATTATTATAGAAGGAGATCATTCAAATTATGAGAAAAAGACAGATTAATCAACTACAATTATTTGATTGCAAAAATGAATGCATTGTGCAGAAGAAGAGTTTGGAATTAGATTAATTAATGAGATGATATTTTAAACCGAGCCTCACCCCTGAGATACACACACACACACATGATTTTCAGACAGCTTTTGAAGTTCCTTGCCATATGTGATCTGGAGTGTGTTTGACGCCCCTGATCTGCAGCATGGCAGCTTTATCAGAGCTTCACCAGCGGAGCGTCATCAGATCCCATCAGCTTCCTGCGTGAGTCCAGCGTCGGCCGCTTCGTTTCACTGATGTGGTCGACGCCGATGCCTGCAGCGCGCTGCCGTGACTGCAGGCCGCAGATCGCAGGCCGCCCACAGCCAGCGGCCGGCCTTATCTCTCCCTCAACACACAGCCGACCGCTGGAGGAGGAAGTCGTTAGAGGCAAATATCATCCTGACCGGAGCCCGTTCAGCAGAGTGTCAACACGCTGTCAGAAGCCGGCAGTAAACACAAATTCTATGCAGATAGGCTGGACCACAGCAGTGCCACCACACACACACACACACGCGCACACGCACACACACACACACACACACACACACACACACACACACACACATTCATGCACTGAATCACAGCCATGAGTGGATATCACAGCTGTTCTCTTTTGCTGAATTCTCAGTTGCAGCATAGATTCTCAAAGTGGAGAATTTTGTTTTAACGTGCTACAGTAAAAATAAATAAATAAATAAAATCCCTGAGTCAACATAAAATTGAAGTTTGGTGCATAAAGTCCAAAGACTCGCTTGAAAATGCAATTTCATGAAGCAATAAAACAAATATTTTCTGAACCATGAGAATGCCTTTATTGTCTTCATCACACCTCAAACGCATGTGAAAACCATGAACCCTGTCACTGCAAGAATACAAATATGAAATTCTCTGTATTGAGTTTGCATGTTCTCCCTGTTTTCTTTACCTGTTTAGTTTTCCGCCATAACAGAAACAACTTTAGGTGTTATTACAGCCTCTATAATTCACATTTTGCACATTTTACTGTATGATGTGATTATTATCGCAGGGTGAGATGAAAAAGAAATATATATATGTTTGAAAAGACAACTGACTGAGAGCAAAAGCGACAAACACACTGACAGAGCGTCAGAGAGTCACATATAGAGTTGATTTAAAGTTAAACATTAACCTCAGAGGCATGTTCCTGGACTGTGGGAAGAAACCAAGCAACAAGAAGAACATGCAAACTCCGCATAGGGAAAAAAAAAGAAGACTTGAAACATGAATCAAGCAATCAAACTAGGTGTTTCAACGTGTTAAACGCTGCACAGGGAAGTCCTGGTTCACAGTGTCTGCTCTGTTCGGTCAGTTTGAGATCTGGATTCTGCAGGACAGTCAGACTGGATCCTCCAGGTCTTTATGGACCAGCAGGACAGGAGCCCGGTGATGTTTGACGCCACATCTCAAACACAGCTGAAGCGACAGCACCACCATGTGGTCACAACGTCCATCTACAAGACGTGCAGGTCGTGGTCCTGCTGCGGGCTCTGATCGGGTGAGTCCTGCTGCTGCTGCATCAGTGCAGGACTCCAGGCCTCTGGACTGAGCTGTGGGTTCAGGTTTAGGAGCCTACATCCCACAGATGCCTGTTTGGATGGCAGGGTGCTTTAATCCCTTCAGGGAATATGGTTTCCACCAGACGTGAGAGTTTCTAAAAACATGTAAAATGGAACAACTATTAACTAGGAGAAGATTTTAAATTTTTTTTGTTGGTGGTGGTGGTGGTGGGGGGCGGGGGTTATTGGGTTTATTTCACTGTATTTTGCATCAGAAGGTTTCACTAAAATGGACTTAATGTAATTTCAATAGTGATTGTTCGGTGTTGTGAAAGTATCACTATTTTCATCACTTACACTCTGAGCCACAACAAAGTTTTTAGTTTTTTTTTTTTTTTTTTTTTGGCTAATTAAGTTTAGAAGTTTTTGCATAAATCATTTAGTTGCATTGACAAATATCTGCCACTAGGGGTCAGTGTAGCGTTGCTATTCCTGTGCAGCTTCCACGCTAACTGTCCCACATCCTAAATCTACATGCAGAATGACTGAGTGAACGTCAGACACAACCTGAACCACGCTCACACACCATCAGACACACAGTCAGTGTGTTTGGATCATGCAAAGCAGCCAAAATGCTGAATGCAAACAATTTTACTAACGCACTGGTTTGTTTAAACTAGCAGCAGCCTCAAAGCCATGTTTGTGAAAATATGCATGCAAAAGCCTGCAAAATGCAACAATTAGAGGTTTTTGGTTTTCTGGCTGTCTCACTGTGTTCTTCATCATTTACATTGGCTTTATGTAGAGATTGGAGAAATGTTTGGTACTAATTGTTCAGATGTTTTCAAATTGTATACTCTGGTCCACAACAAAGGAAAACTTTAAACTTTAAGTGTAAAGTTATTTTTGGCTCTTTTCTATCAGTCTGGGTCACTTAAGCTGAAATTGGACTGTGTGTAAAAAAACCCTTATTTACTGAGATCCTGTGTACAGTGTGCTACATGACACACTGTCACATTATGTTGCACTTCGGCTTTGAGTGTATTATGGGTGATTTTCTAAGAATATGACGACATCAGAGTAAACCATTGAAATAAGTTTGGATCAAAACTGTTGGTTTGTTCGTCTGTGTTCAGTGTATTTTACAAACAAAGCTTTAAAGGAGTGATTCCAAACCTTTTCCCTGATTTTTAGTAAACTTCGGCAACCCCTGCAGCAATATAAAACTCAACAAGGGTACACAATATAAGAATCAGGCCATGGTTACTCATTGTCAGGTATTTACAACAGTGAAATGTCGTGAAAAGTAACATTTTTTTTAATCAATCAATCAATCTCTTTATTTGAGCAACAATAATAGCAGCAGTTGTCCATTTATGCAGTAATATTTGAACGGTGCTCAAAAAGGAGCAGGTAGAAGTTCGAAGAACTTATTAAATCCACCCCTTCACATTTAAGTATGACACGAAATGAATCCCACATCCATTAGAAAAAAAAGAAAAGAAAAGAAGAAAAGAAAAAAATACCTACAAACCTTGCATACACACTCATACATCAGACAAGTTATAATTACAATTAATATATATTACAATTAATGTGTATTCTTTTCAGTATAGCTTTTAGTGCAAACATATTCCTTAAATTTACAATATTAAGACAGCATCTCAATGAACATGATATTATAGGGCTTTAGACAGTGTAATAATGTTCATCAGACACCTGGGGTTTGGAGCACACATATTTGTGAAGTGATTCTGTTTTTAACTTATTTTTAAATATATGTAGACTTCTGGATTCTTGGATGGATTTACTGAGCTCATTCCAGGTTTCAGGACCTTTACATGTAACACTGAAGCCGGTGCACGTCAGCTTTCGCTTTTTTCCTCTTTTCACGTCAGAATATTCAAACAACAGTCAATAAACCCTGGTTAACAGCTGCTGTGTAATGAGAATGTGTGAGGAGAAGCGTAAAGCCAGTCAGAATCCAGTGAATCATCTCTCAAACGTATGATGCTGATGACGGTTCATCTGACGTTACGCTCGGTCCACTCAGCTCCACGCAAACGTAAAGGGGCAGTTTTGCAAAATCACCACTTTGGCCAGAGTTTTCATTTACAATAGTTTTCAGAGACTTACTCTTTAGCGGTGTTTTTCTGATTACATGACACTTAATAGATAATATCAAGACACCTGCATCAAGGCCTCATATGTTAAATCTTTCCCTGAACCCAATAACCACTATCGTTGATCCAGTCCGGATCTTTCCTCAACATCCAGATTCAGCATGAGGGCTGAATGTTGCAGGAGATCCAGAAGTGTCGGGCAGTGTTTGTGGAGCATTAAGACCTCCAGAACCAGAGACTTCAGCCCCTCTTGTAAACCAAAGCGAGGACCTGATGAAGGCTTCAGAGCGTCTCCAGCGTCAGGACATAAACCTGCTCCTTCACTTTTTCCTCCTCTGTTTGTTTACAACCTTCTCTTATTCTGACTAATTCCTGCACGTCTCTAAAACTCTCTAAATAATATACCTCGCTGGTAATAAACGGGAATTATCCTTTTAAGAGGAATTAAGGGCGGCGGTGGTTAAAACGCTTGCCAGAGCTTGCGCGCAGGGTGGGCTGCTGTCGGGAGGATCTGCAGTCAGTTTCAGCACATCTGAGCCGAAGAATAAAAAGACCGACTCGTGCACGGACGCACGCCCTCGCGAGCATCGACTCCTCCGCCTTGTGCTGCTCTGCAGAAGGCGGCTTCACCCGGTGACTGCGGTCTGAGGCTCTGCGGCCCGCTTGGCCCAGCGAACGTCTCCTGGGCTGTGCAGCATGAGTGAGCAGCAGCAATGCTGCTGAGTAAACACAGCCTGTGCAGGATGCCCTCTGGAATTAAGCCTCAACTTTTCAGGGATTTTCTCTTCCCTCCCTGTCATGCTGCCACTGACCCACTTAAATGCGGTCCTTTCCCGTCCACGCACGCCGAGTAAAAGCACAATCGCGGCGTTTCATCCCTTTATCTCCCGCCCCACGTGCGGGACAGATGGCGCTCCGCTCTTTGATGCTATTTGCAGATTCGTCTGAGGCTCGCGAGCGAGCCGGCTTAGGCGTGCAGCTTGTTTGCCGACAGCCCGCGTCTGGATATCTTCGCAGACAGACGCTCAGCGGGTGGACGGCGGATGCAGCCTGGCTGATCGGCACTGGAGCGAGTGGCCGGCTCGGGCGGCCACGTTCGCTCCTCTGACACACATTGGGCTCTGTAAAATAAGCCCACTGCAGCCGAGCCTGGAACAACAGGTGGCTGGGATCAGAGGCAGAGAGGCCACATGCCTCAGGTGTGCTGGACCTGCAGGGCTGTGTGTGTTAACCATTCAACATGTCAGGTCACATTAGACTGACTTTATTTTGTTATTGATAAAACGTGCTTATTCTTCAGGAAATTGTTTTCAATTTCAGTTTAACATGTTAGGAGATACGTACATTGTTGACATTACTGTTAAAATCGCTTTTCCAATCAAGTGAACAAAACTAATGAAGCTGAATGTAAGAACTTCTTTTTTATCTGAATTTAGCAGCAGAAAATTATGACTCATCCAGGTTTTTATGTCATTAAGACAAGCTTCCAGTTTGACAAGTTGATCAGTGTCATCTGCTTTTATAGATCAGTAGATCTGTGTATCATAGTGGAAGTTAATGGAGTGTTTCCTGATGACATTCCCGAAAGGAAGCATGTATAATGTGAAGAGTATAGGTCCTCGGACAGAACCCTGTGGAACTCCACATTTAGCTTTGATCTGAGCTGAAGAATCATCATGAACATTAACGAACTGGAACCTGTCTGTTAAATATGACTGAAACCAGTTTCATGCTGAACCTTTAATCCCAATAGTATATTCTAGTCTCTGTAGTAGGACGACATGATCAGCAGTATCAAATGCAGCACTGAGATCTGACAGGACTACAACAGAGACCAGGACAGGGACCAGGACAGAGACCAGTCCTCTGTCTGAGGCTGTGAGAAGATCATTAGTGACTTTTACCAGAGCTGTCTCTGTACCGTGATGAGCTCTGAAACCTGACTGAAAAGACTCAAATGGGTCGTCATTATATAAATGGTCACAAAGCTGACTTCGACAACTTTCTCCAGGATTTTAAAAATAAAGGGAAGGTTGGGAAATCGGTCTGTAACTTGTTAGAACATCTGGATCAAGGGTGGTCTTTGTAAGGAGGTTTAATAACAGCAACCTTAAAGGCCTGTGGAGCATAACCTGTTACTAAATATAAGTTGATCTGATCTAATATTGACCAATCAGGGGGAAAATGTCTTTGAACAGTCTTGTTGGGATTGGATTCAATAGACCAGTTGTAGGTTTAGATTCAGCTTCAATTCAATTCAGCTTTATTTGTAAAGTGCCAATGACAACATAGTCATCTCTAGACACTTTTACAGAGAAAAGCCAACAGAAAGATGAGGCCACAACTGAGAAGAACTCAGAGGGTTCTATAGGAATGAAGCCACGTAGTTGTACGTCAGAGCTGTGATTTTTTGTCAGCCTGGCTGTAGTGCTAAAAAGAAACCTGGGGTTGTTCTGGTTTTCTTAAACCAGGGAGTATGGGTTTTGTGAAGTCTTTTTTTATGTATATAGATTAACAGACTGTACTTTTTCAGGTCAGCAATCTTTTACTTGGCTTTTGCGACTGTGAGGTGTGTGCCAAGTCTGTGATACATGCCTGCAGCCATGTACGCTGAGCACAGCCTTGCTCCCCAGCTAGCAGCTAGCCAGCCATGTGTCCTGCACGGAACCCACTGGATCACCCTCCAGGAGGAGGCAGAGGGAGCAGCAGGAAGAGTGGGGGCAAGGCAATAACAACGCCATTTTTGGTAAGACTCAAACTTACTCTTGATCTTTCACACATCAGTTGAAACTGTCTCAGTCACTCAAAGAAAGCTGAAGCTCCTGAATAGTTGTAATGAAAATATTTGCTTCAGTTTTCCTCACTTTCAGACAGAATTGAGCTTGGTTGAGCTGTTTACTGCACTGCTGGTGATTTTGTGGTTAATGTGGTCGTGTTTTGGGACGGATGCCAGGCAGACTTACTCATGTAAATTAGAGCAAAATCAAATAGTAACCAAAACTTTAATGAGAGCCTTCATATGTTCAAAATGTCTGATATTTCTTCCATTCCAGAGGAACCAGATGACTTTTTCCACCAGGTTGAAGACAGACCCCTCAACAGGCCTGTCAGACGGAATAGTCCACTCCTCGTGTTAGTCACTAATACTCCTGATGAGGAGACATCGAGGTGTTGCTCTTAGTGGCTGCAGAAGAAGGTGACTTAATTGTATCACAGGATGCAGAAGACGGACTGAAGAAATCAACAAAACTTTTACTGAACTGAAAATCTGCTGTAGACTTTCGACTGACAATGAATCCAGAGAACTAATGAATGTTTTCTTTTAATTTCTGTTTCACGGATACGTATCACAGTAATTACTTTGACTTCATCTGATTCTAAAATGTGTTTTTGGACATATTAAAATTTTCACGATAAATGAAACATTCATGATGTAAACATGTTTGTCTGCATCATTTTGTTTGAAGACAACTGAACTCTGAAATTCACGCAGCTGAAACCCATATGTCTCTTTATTGGAAAAGTGGTCATCTATGAAATGTTAATAATAATTTTAGATAATTCACATGATTTCATGTGATGTATTATTAAGAAACAACCTGGCTGTTGAAAGACTAAGAACATATTGGTTAAATTGTGACGAATCATCCATCTATGCAGGATTGACTGAGTTCAATTCACCAGTGTATTTCTAGATTTCAACAGTTTACAGAGCAAATCACTGCACTAGACATGAAGTTATCTCATGAAATCATGGATTGAATTTAAGTTCTTTCGAGGCTGGCGATTAAACTTTTATGCTTATTGGTGAAATATCTGCAGAATAATTTCTGTTTTAGCTTTAAAACGACAGCTCATATTCAACATTGAGCTTTTCTTTGACCTCTAACAAAAAAGAAAGACATTTTAATAATGACCTAGTATTCTGATAATGTTCTAATATGTAATAGATCTGCACAGCATTTCTTCTACTGCTGCTCATGTCATATTTCAGGATTCTGACACATACTGTTGTATTAATGTTTAAAGTTTTAATCAGTTTGTTCCATATCCCAGCTTTTCAGTTTTATTCTATGTGAAAACTGTTTGAGGGGCAATAAGGGCTGCTGTAAAAATATAGATTATTATTATCAAGATCATGATTATGATCAAGTCATTTCAACTACGAATCAGTTGAAGGGGCCTTTGCAATGACTTCCTGTTAAATCTAGAAAGTAATTTAAAATCCTTCTTTTAACTTATAAAATTCTTAAAAAAAAAAACAGGATCTATTTTTGGTGAACCTGCTGAAGGAGTGCTGGGAGAACTTTCCTCTCCTGAAGAATTTTACACCATCTCCTGTGGACTTGTGGAACGACTGTTTTGTATTAATGTAAATAAAGTTGTACTAAATATTGTTTTTGTGTTTTCCTCTCAGAAAAGCTTCGTGTTTACTCAGAAAAGTTTCGAAGCTTCTGGAATCACAGTATCCCTGAGGAAAACTAAAAAAGGGATCAATAAAGTTTTATTTGATCAAATGGAATCTGAAATCTGCATATGTGTAGTTTCATTTCACTCACTATCACATGGGCGTTGCCGTGTAAACGTGAAACTTTCCTGTATTGAAAACTCTAACAGTAGAGTCAGGGACCGAGGCGGCTCCCAGCCTCGCCCCGCACTGAGAACCAAGGACATGACATTGCCGGCTCTGCCTTCATCCCTCCATCCCACCCTTCCTGAACCAAAGGGGGGCCTCGCCTCGCACGTGCTCGGCTCTCCCCGCGCCGCCATTGGCCGCCGCGCCGCCGGGCCCCGCCCCCCTCCGCTGTGACGTCACCGCGGCAGCGCCTTGTCGGAGGTCTGCGCTCTGCGGCGGCTGGGCGGACGGAGAGCCGCACTGCACCCCCGCCACAGCGCTCGGTCCCCGGCGTGGCCCTCGTCCGTCATCGCGATGGGAATGACCGCGGCGGAGCGTCCCGCGCCGGACGCGCGCAGTATAAAACGGCGCTGCCGCCCTCCGCTGTGAAGTGAGGGAGAGGAGGAGGAGGAGGAAGAGGAAGAGGAGGATGACACGCATCTTGACATGAGAAGTGATCCCCAGGAGCACAACTTGGACAAAGACGACCCCCGGAGCCCGGCGTGTGCGCCCTGAACCGGGACCATGAGCCCCGCGGCGCGCCTGGACGCACTGGTGAGCGCGCGCCTCTTTATTCCCATATTATCTTTATTCTAGGGAGTCCTGCAGCAGGTTCCCCACTTAAAGGGCCAGCGGCTTGTTTTTCTCCAAACTTCATCCCCAAAATCACACACAAGTGCTTCACCTATCCCAACAGGTTCACTTATTTTATTTATTAATTAAAACAATAAAAAAACTGAAGTTACGCAGGTGAAGAGACTGAGGGGGATTCACCCAGCACAGCAGAAACAAGGTCCACTCAGCAGTCTTTTGTTTACCAGCCAGGCACTGGAGTTTGTTCTGGTCACAACAGAGACAAAGAGATTTCATCATCCTTTGGATTTGTTAATATGATTTGAAGCTTTCCTCTCAGTTCGTGTGTGTTCGGTTCTGTTTGCACCCTCACTGCTGATCAAACTGGGTCTGCCAATATTGAAAACAGAGTGAAGCCAGACTTATTTGTTTGAACACATTTCAGAAGGTTTGATTTCATATCTTAACACAACTCAGAGGTTTCTAACTTACTTTGGATTATGAGATTTGTTTTTCCATACAGGATGTGTCTGGTTTAGAAAGCTTCTTATCTCATTTTAATCAGATTTTTGACATTTAAAAATGATTTCTGTGTTATTTTTGTCTGTTTTTCGATTCCAATTTTGATCAAATCATATTAGATCAGGTTTCTATCTCAGTTTTGATCAGCCCTCAGAGGTTTTAGATCAGATTTAAGGAATTCCTGTCTTATTTCTGAACAGATCGCAAAGGTTCTTATCTCACTTTTGTCCAAATTTCAGAGTTTTCCTTCTTATTGTTGTTTTTTTAATCATATCTTGGGTGTTTTCATCCCATTTCCATCACCTTTTATCGGTTCTTGTCCTGTTTTGTATTCATTGCTTATAACTCATTAGTTTTTGGAAATTAAAGAACTGTGGTTTATGTTCTGAACCAGATTTGAAATGTTTGTACTTAATTTTCTCTCATTTTGATGAGATTGTTAAAGTTTTTTTCTTTCTTGACAAGATTTCCACCACTTCACCTGCAGCCTGCACGAAACACTTCAAATATGTTTTAGAACTTTTCACTCCGATAACATCTGGGGTGTAACTTCATGGATTTTTATGAAAAAGATATTTTATTGTAACAGTCTGATTCGAAGATAATTAATGGCATTTGTTGATGGGTGGAGGCTTTTGCTTTGAAAGATGAATCTATGCTATCACGGTTTTTGTATTTTCTTTTCAGAAAAGATGTTTTGCCTTTTAACACAGCATTGGTGAAAGTTACACCTTGGCAGTAGTTTTCAAAAAGTTGCATTGTCAATGATTCCGTGTGATGTAGTTTCTTTGTATCAGGACCACTTGTTGAGTATTGCTGGTGAATATTGTGTAAACATGCAGCCAAAGCTTCTTTCACTTGGAAAATATTGTTTAAAGAGTATCTAAAACCCCGTTTACACGACAACATTTCAAATGAAAATGCGTGTTTTCGGATTTTTCCTTTCAGAAAAGTTTCGTGTTTATATGGCAACATTTTGAAAATGATGTCCGTTTATATGGAGATAGCAGAAATGCTGAAAACGGACGTTGTTTGTGTCCGTCTGCTCACCCATGTGCACAGCAACTGTTTACTGCGGCCGTATTGTGTTTTCAGTGGCTCCCAGCACCATTGTTGAGTAGAAAGACCCTCAAATGCAGTGAAAGTTTTGTGTTTTCAGACGTTGTTGTGTAAACGGGGCCTCAGTCTGATGACAAACTTCAAACTTCAACAGCCACGTTCAGCAGTGTGTTCTAATCCGAAGAGGCCCAGATGAAGATCAAACCTTTAGATTTTTTTTCATGAACCGAACTTCATGAAGTTTGGGCTTGAAGTCGTTCCCATAAAGTCATTTGTTTGGCCCTCCTGGTTCCTGGTTTGACTGAATTTATGGACTTGGGTCATTTTTTGCAGAGTGAAAAACTGACTTTTGCGTAAAGATTGGCCTCATTTGGAAATTATTTCTGGACGAGTGCACAAACTCTGAGAAACAAATAACAAATGAAGCCAGATAGGTGCAGAGGGACACCATCTGCCGTGTACGGCTGAGGTTTAAGGTTCTGCAGCGGAGGACCTCATGGGAACACCGCATTTATTTATAGTTCCCACTTCCGCATGGCTGCAATTGTCTGCTGTGGTCTGACTGATGGTAATGTTGTCGTCTAATGATGTCCACGAGGACTGACCCACGTGCACCGTACACGTGAGCCCCCCTCCGCCCAATTATTGACCACGCCGGGACTGTGCACGCCGTCGAATGTGCAGCTGCCCTCCGTGAATCCGTCTACCTTGGGTTTCCTTTGTAAAATCGAAGGTCTGCCGTCAGACCTTTAAGTGGAGAGCAGGACATTCAGTTTTAAGTTTTGCTCTGTGTGCAGCGGAAACTGGAAAACAGACAGCGGAGTCACGGTATTACATTAGCCTGGCCAGCTAATGGTCATGATGAGATGATACTAAGCCTTAAAAGGCCTGAATTAGATCTGGATCTCCACGGTAGTGTTTTTGGTCTTGAACGGGACATTTCACAGTCATGTCTCTCTTTCCAAATCTTCAAGCTCCACAGCATGACCCAACAGTCTACCCTTTATTCTGCTAACAGCATTAACTGCCTGCAATTTGTGTTTAAACGGGTCATTGTGTAGCGACTCTGAGGGAATCATGTCAGATTTGAAAGCCAAAGAGGAAGTCGCAGGAGACCCAGACCCCGTTTACACATTTTCAAGTCAAAACACAAAACTTTCAATGCCTTTCGGGGTCTGTTTTCATGACAACGGGGCTCGGAGTCACTGAAAAGGCAACTTTTTGAAAGCGCTCTGTCACGTGGTTCTTCTGCACGTGCACGAATAAATGGACAAAAACAACCTTTTCCTCCAGAGTGTCATGACTCCTAGTCCAGATTCTTCCGGTCCTGGTCCCACTCCAGTCCTGGACTTGGTAGTTTTAGAACAGACAGTTACTGTAACAACAATCCCACTTGACGGTCTGTGTGTACGCGTGTCCGTGTTCTCCCATTCTTAACGCTTATGTAGCGTTATTCTTGTATGTGTGACAAAATAATGTTTCTACACCTGAAAACAGAGAAAACAACTTTACTAATATGCTACTTAGATTGTGGACGGAACGTCTGTCCAGTGAAAAGCTTCCTCCATGTGGACGTGGCTGGAAGACAGATCTTCAGTTTGGACGGCGGATTTTCCGACTCGACTCCGACTGGGACGGAGAGACTGTCGTCCAGTCTGGGTCCAGAGACAGCAGACACATTGTCCCCTTGTGCTTGAGCGAGACACGGCTCCTCGCTAACGTCCTCTGAATCAACACCATTGAGGGTTTGAGCGACGGATGAGCGCTCAGTTGAACACGCTGGACTTTTTCCTCATCATGATGGGCGAGCCCCTTCTTTTACGTAACGCCGTATGTTTAACCCCTGTCACTCTCCGTCCCTGGTGGCTTTATGGAAGCCAGGCCAGTGTTCAGATGGGACAGTGGTCTCCTCTGTCTCAGTCATTAGCAGTCGACTCGAACAATCCCAGCCAGCTATTGTCAGCGATGAGTTCTGCTCCGCCGGGTCCAGACAGTCTCTCTCTCTCTCTCTCTCTCTCTCTCTCTCTCCCTCTGAGAGGAAACGAGCCGTGCTGCAGGACGCCGCCGCGACGTGCAGCGACAGGTGCTGCGGTGCGGCCGCGTAGCGGCGTGCGCGTGCGGAGTTATGTCGAGTGCTTGTCTGGCAGCGCGTGCGGCCGTCGTGTTGTGTTTATGTGCACGCGTGGAGCGCATGAATCCTCAGAACGGGTGGTAATTACTGTAAATGACTGCTGCCAGGGACTGTCCCAATGCCCATGTGTGCACACGCCACATTATGTAACACACACACACACACACACACCTGTGGCTCTGCCTCCTTAGAGTCGCTCTCTGGAAATGATATAAAATCAAGATCTGATTAATATGAGTATTAGGGAAAAGAACAGTTCAGTAGTTTTCCAAATAATGCGCTAAATAGCTAAAGTAGCTAAACTTGTTTCAACTGCTACAAAAATCCCACGGCTTAACATTTAAAATTCAATGAGCTAAAAGATATAAAATAGGTCAATGTCTAAAAGAACCAAAATTTGTGAAAATAGTCAAAAAGGCTAAAAGAGGTGAAGCAGCCGTTGTGGCTCCAACAGCTAGTGCAGTTAAAAAAAAAGACAAAAAAAACGGTAAAATGTGATGAGAAAATGACAGTAGTTCGTAATAGAAGTTTTAAAATGTCATAAAGCAGAACTAACACACTGTTTTGGTGGTTATAGTAATGTTTTGTTTTTAATTTCATCAAGTTTTGTAAGCGGTGGAGCAGTGGTTGATGTATTCCCCTCACAGTGAGGGGGTCATGGGTTCAAATACCGGCCGGGCCGTTCTGTTTGGATGTTAATTGGTGACAATAAATTGTCTCAATAATGTCAGTGTGTGAAAAGATTTTGGTTCCAATAACAGCAAGGGACACTATAATCACACACACACACCACACACACACACACACACACACACACACACACACACACACACACACACACACACACACTTCCTGTTCCGTGGTAAAGCTACAAAGCGTTCAGCACAAGTTTTGTCACGAGATGAAATGTGTGTGTGTGTGTGTGTGTGTGTGTGTGTGTGTGTGTGTGTGTGTGTGTGTGTGTGTGTGTGTGTGTGTGTGTGTGTGTGTGTGTGTCTGTGTGTGTGTTTGTGTGTGTGTCTGTCTGTGTGTGTGTGTGTGTGTGTGTGTGTGTGTGTGTGTGTGTGTGTGTGCTCTGCAGTGGTGGTGCAGTGGTGCCACGCCGCTGCCCCCCGTGATGCTGCCTGAGCGACGGCGCCAGCTTCAGGTCGCTCTCTGTTCGCTCTGCCTCGTCACTTGCCCTCGCCGTGAGTCAGAGGCGTCAGCTGAACGTGCGCTGAGCGTGCGCTCTGATCCTCTCATCATTCCCACAAACTCTTCAGGATCGAGTTTCACCAGATTCACAGAAACAGATTCTCCCTGAGCTTGTTGCTTTGTCCAGATGAGGAGTAAAAGCTTTAAAGGTAGAAATGATCCACTAATTGTTTTTTTTAGCTACGCCTTAAAGTTAACTTTCTACCTTCATTTTTCATGCATAACAACAAATACTCTGTTAAAATAGCCATTAGAGAGTAGAATCCACCCATTTGCCTTTAAAGTCCTTATGAAAGCTGCACATATTGCAACTCGCATGCTGCAAAGTCGTCACTCGTTATCAGCGTGCACAATATTGCAAAAGACTCCCTGAACCACGATAAGCTATGTTTCCGCGCACATCAACACATCTGACCAATCAGATGGCTTCATTTCCAAAACGGCCGGCTGCGCCCGCCAGTGCATGCGGTTTGACAAAGTGCCAGTGCTGCACTTTGTTTTGTTCTCTGCTTTTTTTGTGTCTTTGCCGATTTGTCTTCATCTGAATCTGGAGATGCGGCGGCCTGTTGACCTCAGAGATCTTCAGAAACACGTCTTTCTGCCTCCGGCGGCTCAGAGCTCCGGTTTCCCGACATGCTGACTAACAGCCGCCGCACCGATCATCCTCATTGGCTTAAAAGTGTAGCCCCAGACAGCCGGGTCGCCTGAGGTCAGATCGCTGCCTGGACGGCGTTGTCACAACCCGGAGAGTATCTCAGAATCTCAGAAACTTTGTTTATGCGACATGATGTGATTTTTCACTGGTCTGTCAATCTTCAGATCATTTTGGGTCGTTTGTGGCTCCCAAATAAAATGAGTTGGAAGGCAGCTGCTGTTGATCTGGACTGGATGGATGATCGTGGTTACTGGTCTCACTGCCTTGTAGATGACCATTTTGCAAAACTGTTACCACAAGCATAAGCAATACTTGGTGTAGATGTGTTTTCATTTGCTGCTGGATGCACTTCCTACAGGCGTGTTTGGTTTGAACGTCACCGTGAATGACTGCATTGATACGACTGACGCAACCGTGTGGCGGCCTCGGCGGCGCTCTGATGTATATGGATGAAGTTCTGGGAATGAAGACAAAGGAACTCAATGGGCGGCAGGATGAAAGAACAATGGAGCGTTGGATGAATGGACGGCTTCATTGCTGGGAGCCATAATCACAAACTTTGTTTGTCTTTTTGTGTTCCGCCCAAAATGCCAGAAGTGACTTCACGGCGCTGCTTCTGATGGAAGGCCTACGGAGAATCTTGGCTTGGCAAAGTTTAAACAGGCTGACTGATTTGACAGAATCAAACAGTTTTGGATGTTTTTGATAAATCTACATAAGTCCACAGTTTCACATCTAAACACAACAAATCTGAAAGGATCAAGGATTGCAGCTACTGGGTCACAGATTAAGATCTGTACTCGCAGTGAAAGACAACATCAGCCGCCTCATCGGTACATCGCTTCAAAACCCACGAGACCAGTCAGTCCTGCACGTACACGCACCGACCGTTTATCTCTGCTAGCCGTCTGTTTGGCTACACACACACTGCAGGAAAATACACATTTCTGCACAGCAGTTCTGCCTCAGGTGCCGATGAAACCATCAGTCACTGGACATAGAACATTCTAGATTAAACCAGTTGGTTCAAATCATATTGGTTTATTCTGTCTATTCTTTTAACCCCTGCCCTCTCTTCTTCTCCCTGCAGCTCTTTTGTACGGTGGTGGTTGGCGTCTCCGCCCGAGTTTTGACCACCATCTCGCCGAATGGCCAGCAAGTCCTTTCCCCGCGCCACTATCAGCACACCGACCCAGCCTCGGGCGCCCGGCTGGTCTGCGACAAGTGCCCCGCCGGGACCCACGTCTCGGCCCACTGCTCCGCCGCCGCCGTGAGGGAGTGCAGCCCCTGCCCGGAGGGCACCTTCACCCGGGGCGAGAACGGCGTGGAGCAGTGCCACCGCTGTCGGGCACCGTGTCCCGAGGGCCTCCTGGAGAAGACCCCCTGCACGTCCACCCAGGACCGCACCTGCGCCTGTCCGCCCGACAGCTTCCTGTCGGGCGACGGCGGGGGGCGCTGCAAGCCCCACTCGCTGTGCCCCCCGGGGACCAGGGTGAAGAAGAAGGGCAGCGAGGTGGAGGACGCCGTGTGCAAACCCTGCACCAAGGGGACCTTCTCAGACGTGGCGTCGAGCGCGACCAAGTGCCGAAACTACACCAACTGCCAAGCTGTGGGGCTGGTGCTGCTCTCGCCGGGGACGAAGGAGACGGACAACGTCTGTGGTCCCCCGTCCACTGTCCCACCGCATGCCTCCAGAACCACGCCACTGGGCGCCGCGCTGGCCGTGCTGTTAGAGGAACCCAAGACGTCTTTGATCTCTCCAGCGTCGCTCATTGGAAATCAGAACAAAGGTGAGAGTCTTGATCCTGTTTCTTCTGTCCTGCTGTAGCTGTAAGCATGGGACACTTTTAAGTATTTCCTATAGGAGACATGCTTTTGTTAATGATACCTGTTGGTATATTTTTGTCATTAAAGCTGCTTCAACATTGCGTTGTTACCTCGTTGACATCGAAAAAAGACTAGTTATATTCTAAATAAGCCTGTGATGTTCTGTTGCGATGCTGTGATCAACACTCCACTATTTACATTGTTTGTTCCTACGAGAGAGAGTTTGACGTCAGGAACGGAAGTCATGCTGTTGTCAAAAGACCAACAAAGAGGATCATTTCTTGAATTATTAATGAAACAAAAGTCATCAAACACTTATTGCCATTGTGGGAAAATTGATGTTTAGATCCTGCAAGAACTCTCACAATAGTTTGATCCATAGAAATCCAGCGACTCATAATCTGTGATCCAACCACTGGCTGTCTTTAAATGTGACAATTTGTTGTAAATTTAGTCTTCTGGTATATATATATCAACAGTATTTAAACTAAGTTTGACAAATTTTTGGGCCAAAACTGGCAAACAAGGGAGTCCAATCAAGCAAAACCACCAAGAAAACGGTAAAAAATTCAAAGAAAAAATTGAAACACTGATTTTGTTTTTAAAACAAGTTTCTAGAGAGTCGTGGACAGAACCCAACACTGAGACTGAGCTGAGATGCTGGTGATGCTGCCATGAAAAGTACTCTGTTGTAAAAATGTAAACTAACATTAACCTTTAATCCTATTCTGTCAGGGTGAATCTGTAAAAACTTGTAGAATACAACAGCTATAGGAGATGTTTTTTTAGACATTTCACTGCATTTTACACCAGAAGCTTTCATTAAAATTGGCTTTATGCTGAGATTGTAGTCGATTTCTCTAGCAATTGTTTGGTTCACTGAAAATGTACACATTTTATACTTTAAAATTTAAATTTAAGCTCATTATGGTGCTATTTTACCTGTTCATCCCTCTCTAGATGAAACTGAGCTGTTTGGACTAAAATGTGGTTGACACGCCTGAATTAAACATCTGGGCTACCTTAAAGTCAATGACGATGGGAAAAGTCCTAAATCTGGGAATTGGCTCCTCAGATGAGAGATTAAGATGTTGGCATCTGCTTGATGTTCAGTTACTATAGTTTTGTTCACACACTTTTCATGTGATCTGATCATGTTTATCTTGGTATTTGGTGTTGCTGTTCTGTGTGTGGTGCTGTCGTAGATTTCTAATTATTGCTGGTGCATCATGAGATGAACGATCCTTCTTGCCTGTCTTACAGAACAGGGGTCAGCGGTCTTTACTGCCAAAAGAGACGCTTTTGTAATTTTCCACTGAGTGAAATCCATCTTCAGCCACAAATCATCTGAAAACATTCATTCACTGTCTTTGCATTTATGACATTTTATAGCTATAAATGTAAATACATTGTGTTACTTTACTTTTTGCCTTAGAGCCAATTTTGGTAGTTTTTGTCTTTTTTTTTATTTGATTTTTCCTTTTTTAATTTTTTCATGCATCTTGGCTATTTGAACTGTGTTTGATGTTTATAGTTGAAATGCATTTCCTAATGGTTTGAAGGGTTTTAGCTGTTTTCTCTCTACTATTTGATCTATTATGGCTTTTTTTTTTTTTTTTGGCAGTTTTTAGCTGTTTTTAGCCAGCAGGTTAGACTATTTATTTATTTATGTTTTTTTATATAGAATTTTGTGAAAGCTTTTCGGAGCCACAGTGGGACTGAGGAGCCACGGCTCGCACATCCCTGTCATGGAGGTTCCCAGAGTAAAGTACATCTGTGGGCATGGAAACAAACGGATGGCTGCAGCCTCATCTTAGGAATGCTCCTGTGCGTTAACTCCAGGAGTTATGGCTTTTTCTGTCTTCTTCTGGAGGAATCTTCCAGTCTCCTTTCACCCGGAGAATGTAGACCCTTCCTCTTTTGTTCCCGCTCCCTCGTCATGTCTTTAACTGTTCCAACGTCACCTCTGACTGACTCAGTCGCTTCTCAGAACCTGACACCCGCAGCCAGTAAACCCCTCCTGTGGTCACAGTCCCCCGTGTGTGTGTGTGTGTGTGTGTGTGTGTGTGTGTGTGTGATTATGTAGCCGCGGTTATTTATTTTTCGACTGTTTCTGTCAGGAAAGAGTCAGTGGAGGACCACCTCATTGTGGGAAGGCACAGAGTGAGGGTGTGTCTGTGTACAGAAGTGTGTTAACACACTGGTCACAGTCGCGTTCAAAGCCAACCGGCACGACAGACTTTATAT
Organism: Salarias fasciatus; assembly: GCF_902148845.1. Taxonomy (NCBI): domain Eukaryota; kingdom Metazoa; phylum Chordata; class Actinopteri; order Blenniiformes; family Blenniidae; genus Salarias; species Salarias fasciatus. Next base: position 24,610,476 of record NC_043759.1, read on the forward strand.
AATTCGGCCTGAACGCAGACGCTCTGGAGTTACGTCACCGAGCTCATGGCAACCGTGAACGTCGGGACCAGAATCCGGCACGGCCGGCGAAATCCATAGAAACTATAGATCTCGGAAAGAAGAGCTGCCGCTATGTAGGGAAAAATGATTGCAGCAAGACTGTAAAAGGCAAATCTAATTAGTGTAAACATATATATAACTTATTTATCTAAGTTATACACTGCAAAAAAGGATAACCTAAATACAAGATGTCAACACTTAATTAAAGAAAATTACTCTTAAAGCTAGTGAAATTATCTGTCCATGCAGCAAGTGAATTTTACTCAAAATCAGACCTTGATATAAGAATATTAAACCAAGAAATAAGTCTCTGTATCTTAAATATATCTTAAATCAAGTGAGATGAGACATTTTGACTGAAAACAAGACTTTTGAACTTGGTAAGATTTTGAATTTTTGCAGTTTTTGCAGTGTATGATTAGCATGGTGACTTGTCTTCCTCAGGACGGCTGCAAACTGCTAGCTGGCTGGTTAGAACTACCTTTATTAGTGTTATTGAAATTTTTCTCATCAAGGGAAAAAAAAATAACATTTTAAACAATGAAAATTGGAAAACAAAACAAACAGATAAATAGATTTGATGTTGTTCTGTGTAGCACACACATACACATATAAGCAAAAAAATAAAGATACAGTGTGCAAAAGGTGAACAAACCTGCATAAAGGTTGTGAAATATTAATAACAAAAATAATAAAAAATGTTCCAGTAGCACATTGCTTACTTCACAATATGTGTTCCAGTATCAAAACAACAAACAGCACCCACTAGTGGCCCAATCTGCTCACTACATTGTTTTGAAGATGAACTGGTTTTACGTCATGGAACACAATTTTTGCCATTTTTGACACTAATATGATCACCCTGCATAAAAATATTACACCACTGTCGTAACAGTTCAATTTTGCCATTTGACTTCAAAAATCCCTTTTTTCTTTAGCTAAATTAATTAATTGATTAACATGTAGTACAAGAATAAATGTAGAAATGTCGCTAAAATGGATGCAACATAACATTTCCCTTAACCTTATCAAGTGGTTTTGACTTTTTTATATCAAGTCTGTGGCATTTACTGATCTACTTTATGTGGGTATCTAACCATTAATCCAGTGTAGTCCAGGGTGTATGTGATTATTCAGTATATACCCACTCATTGCATACCAGCACTTCTAAATCCCCCATGATGCACCACTCAGCAGTATCTATGGGTTACAGTGCCTGTTTTTTTTTTTCAGTATATGATAATGAAGCTCCGACCCATACTCTGCCTCTGCTTTGGCTGGCACTCGCTGCATTTGCTGATTCAATTGGTTAATATCTATGTTTACTATATAGGATGAGGGCAGAGAAACCATTTACCACAAAAGTATCGCTACCCAATAAATGAGGCAATACTACGGACCGGTTTTCACTGAACAGAGTCATCTTGCATGCCACTGCTTCTAAAGAAATGCCATTTCTACTCTGCTTTATAAAAAGGTAAAATCTGACAGAATACCCACTTTTCCAGGGAAACACCACACTACTGCATGAACCCTTCTGACAGCCAGCTCTCTTGCTCTCATAGTTGTATACAGCAACCACAACCTCTCAAAAGTTAATTCGACCTTCAATGCAAACAGATTGTCTTGTGTATGTATTCGTGTCCTGTTAGAACGACGCATTTTTGTCACAAACTTCAATGAAATCATGGACCAAAGGTTAGTTCTGAGGGTTTTTTGTTTTTCACTTTGTTAACAGACCAAGATGACCACAAACAAGCGTTTTTTTCTGACTTGTTTCCTGAATGGTACTGCACTGTTATAATATCCATCCATCCATCCATCCATCCATCCATCCATCCATCCATCTTCTCCACTGCAGTTAGAGTCACCGATTACCCACACATTTATGTATTTGGACTGTGGGAGGAAACCAGAGTACACAGAGGAAACCCACAACAGGGCTAACCACTGCACCACTGTGCAGTCACATCAACTAATCGTCACAAAGAAAGAAGACTGATGTTGAGGCACATTTACCCGTCCTTTGCCTTTCTTGTGAAACATAGGTAACGCTGGTAAAGAGGATGATGACAATTACCAAGAGAGGAGTTCTTAGAGTGGAGTCGTTCCCTTTTCACAGGCTGAGGACATGTGTCCTCTGCCAAGGGGTGCACTACAGCAGCATTACAATAGGGGCATCTGAAAGCTCTGACTCGGGGTTGGAGAGGCAGCCAAACGATCAGCCTTAATTTGAGGATCAGACCTGCATCTGTGTACCTGTCTGCCGATAAGAGGATGAGGAGGGATTAACATGCATCGCGGTGACAATCCGAAAAACACCGAGCAGCTCATCTTTAATTATACAACAGCAAGCGCATTAGCAGCAGTAGCCAGGCTCAGAGGCAGCAGCGGGGAGGTGACGCATTGGTAATCGATGAGGGAAAATGGTGCACTGCTCATTACTTTGTTGCGATGCCTGACGATCGCCTTCGTTCCTGCTGTACACGTTCAGCAATTCAGAGATTTTTCTTCAGGTTATCAGACAGTTTCAGTCTCTGTTCCATGATTTTTGCTAATTAAAGCTTGAGGTGTAAAGTGAGGATAGAAACATCAGCATGGAAAGCAAAGGAGGGAGAGCAGGAAGGGGAAGTTCCTCCCTCAGGTTTTGTACCAGATTGCTCAAAAGGATTAGTGTTTGGGTTCCCTCCAGCGATGCCTTCTGTTTTCTTTGTTGGCGTTGAACAAATGTCCACTGTGAGTGTGTTTAATCCCTTCACTTCCTGTCTCTCTGGCGTTCTCTCTTATGTTTGCGCTGCTCTTTTTCTTCGCTCTCATTGTTTTATCTCGTCTCTCCTTCCTCCGAATGTCTCCCCATTGATCTGCCGTGTCTCTCCTGACAGGGACTCACAGCCAGTCGGCAGCCATCCAGCTGAGGGGAACCCTGGGAGGGGAAGACCACAGGGCAGAGGGGCTTCTCCTCGGCCGTCCTGGCGCTCCCACGGCACCAAACCGCGATCCCCCATGGACTCCACCCTCCCTGGCTCGCGAGGAACCGATGCGCCTCGAGCAAAAGGGGCAATCGGACTCCGACCCGATTCCGGGGCCAAGCAAGCGGGATGGTTCGGCGGCGGGAGACGGGGTCAGGGTCAGTGTGGGGATCAACAAGGCGTCTGGGCAGGGGGGTAACGACGGGGTCTCCAGCTACTACAGGCCGACTCGGAGGGGGTCCCCGAGGCCGAGCCCCCACAATCACTTTGACATCAACGAGCACCTGCCGTGGATGATCGTGCTGCTGCTGCTGCTGGTGCTCGTGGTCATCGTGGTGTGCAGCGTGAAGCGGAGCTCCCGGGTGCTGAAGAAGGGCCCGATGCAGGACCCCAGCAGCATCATGGAGAAGGCCATTCAGAAGAAGCCTCCTGCCCCACCGGCCCAAGCCAGAGAGAAGTGGATCTACTACTCCAATGGACAGGGTGAGTCCGCTTTGCTTTTCATTTGATTCCAGGTAACTGATGGTAGTTTACCTTTCATCCTCCCTACAAGAAGAAGGCTCTGGTCTCAAACCTGTTGGTTGGCCTTCATGTCTGGAGTTTGCATGTTTTTCCTGTGGTTGGATTATTAATTTCCACGAGTTGGTGGAATGATCCTCTTCTATTCAATCCTCCACCATTGCGACTAATGCTTTTGCACATGTTCAGTAGACGAACAGTAACAGTGTTTGCTTCAAGAGTGTCATAACTCCCCGTCCATATTCTCCTGGACTTGGTAGTTTTAGAGTTGAGAATCACCCAGAATACCAATCCAGATTTATAGTCTGTCCGTACGAATGTCCGTGCATTAACCTTTATTAATGTCAATAGTTTATTGTTACAATACGCAAAAGTTTTCACATGAAGCGCTGTTGTGTAGACTCGGCCTGAACTGGTGTCGTGACATGAATCCGATGTGGTCCTGCGCTTGTTAAAGTGATCGAACTGCTCCTGGTGTCTGAATTAATTCCACCCCGGAGCTCACAGTACGAAGGCCAGCGGTTACACAAGCTGGGACGTGACCCTGCTGTTCGGCCGGCCCGCTGTCGGCGTCCACCCCCGACACAGGTCGCGTTACAGCTCTCTCCTCTCCAGTTTCGCACCGGCCCTCATCATTTATTCTGCTGTCCTGTTTACGTCCCGAGCTCCAGGCCTCATCCTTTTTCATTTCTTCTTTCTTGTTACCCATTTTCTCCTTCAAGTTCTCATTTTCAAACCACCTTTCCGATTACACGTCTTCAAACATTGTCAGCTCACGTCAGTCACAGTTTATTTTTCAGCTACGTTTCTGTACTCCCTCCTATCCCGTGTTTCCTCTCAACGTCTTCACCTCTCGTTTCTGTGAGAGTAGCTGTTATCTCAGGTTTGATGTTTTGTTTTCTCTCCTTTTCTTTGTGGTTCCACCCAGGCCTTTTAACAGTAGAACCGATACCCTCCCTCCACACACAGCGCTTTGATGGCCCTGCTATCAACAGGTTGGAAGCCTTTCTCCCCACAGCAGTGCTCTTGATTTCAAGCTGAGAAAGAGGCACAAACTCGTGGTGCACCTCCAGTCTGAGACACTTGAGTCGCTACTATGTGTGTGTGTGTGTGTGTGCATGTGTGTGTGTGTGGTGATAAAGCCGAGCCACCCTCCAGCCTCTCTGTGTGCTGACTGACCACAGAGAACTGGTATAATCTGGTTTCAGCTGCATCAGGGTTGTTGTTCGCTTGGCAAAGCACGCCAGCGGGTCAGCCGGGTTTCTCGCATGGTGGCAAAGACGATGTATAGAGACGTGAAAATCAAGGCGAGGGAGGGGGTGACAGTGTAGCAGTAGTGTGTGTGTGTGTGTGTGTGTGTGTGTGTGTGTGTGTGTGTGTGTGTGTGTGAGACAGAGAGAGAGAGAGACAGTGTTGTTTTGACGCAGGAAGTGCTGCTCTGCAGCCTGCTCACCACTCTGGGGTTTCCCTGCTGTTTCCTAGCAGCCGTGGTGAGCATACATACTCAAGATGACTGATCGGGAGAGATGTGAAGTACAAGTAAGTTTAAAGTGATGTGGTCGGAGGCTTTTTAGAGCTGTGATTCTCAACCTTTTTCTTGACAAACCCACATGTTCACCATTGCAAACCGAGGTGACCCCCCACCACACCCTGTACCATTAAAAAAAAAAGGCAAAAATACAGTTTCTTTATTAAATTCTGTCATGATTTTTTTTTCTTCTACACCGTCTCGGGGTGTTTAATGGTCTGGTGTTGCTTCGTCTTGCAATTTCAAACTTTCAGTCGTCAGTTTTTCTCAATAAGAGATGCATTCAGCTCTAATTTTGTCATTGTTTCAATAAAGACATATTCTTTGTAACTGTTATCATACACTTTATTTCCATTTGACCGATTCATTTTTCTCAATTCGTCTCGATATGCGACCATTTATAGAGGAATTCAACTAATGGAATCAAGTAATGAAGTGCTCCCAGTGTTACCACACCAGACGAACAAACTTCAGTGGAGGAATCCATTCTTGCAAAATGATATATTCTTGCATAAAGAGTGCATTTATGTTTCTATCTTGCTTTCTGTAAGTCTACAGCGTCAAAGCATGATTGATGATTGACTGGCATGGTAGACTTCTCTTCAACTGGAGATGTTTCATGCGAGTTTCTTGCACCATCAGGGACCTTATGAGTGGCCTAAAGGATATTTTCCAGGAGTAGCAGTCAGCAACGACGTTATTTAAACTCTAGTTATTCAGGAAGTTTGTAACAAGTGACCTCTTGCATTCCTTGAAGTGGACTATTTGCCAATCGACCTTTGAAATGTACCTCCTTCCATCAGGGTGTGCTAGGGCGTGTGTATTCTCTGTTTTTTATGTTACCCTGATTGAATGACTAATCGCACACACCCATGTGTATGCATTTATGTGGAGATCTATGTATGCACATGCAATCCAAACAGCCATTTTACACTGCTATTTACTCCGGGGAACATAAAACAAAACGGCCTCCTAATCCGTCCAAGGTGCGTGGCTGGCTCCCCTTGAAGTTTGTAATGCCCCTTTACTAGGGCAGTTAAAGCATTCGGGCAATAAAGGCAAAAAAGAAAGGGAAATGTCAAAGCACAGATCTCACACACACACACAGTGGTTGGCATTGGCTCAGGAAGTAGTGAAAAGTGCTACTCCCTTGCGGCGGGCCTGAATGGGGCTTTCCAGGGCCAGGGGCCAGAGCAGCATCACACAGCCATGGAAAAAACCGGTTAATTTATTTGACATGAAGGTGCAGCAGTTGATTTGAATTAACAGGAATCACAATAATGTTTAATGCAGGTTAGCTTGGAGCAGTTAGCTCATGTCTTTGCCCTACTTTTCAGTTTTTAGTGTAAACAACCCCATCATGGGTGTATATTTCTGCTGTATTAAGCTGTCCAGTCGGGATTTTCTGACATTTCTCTTTATTCTCTATTTTTTTCCAACACTGTACATGTATGTCAAAATCTTAGGGATGGGTACTGTACTCAACGGTATTAATTTCCGGTAATTCGTGTGTTTATGTGGTATTAATGCTAATTTGTTGCGGCTGCAGATGAGTCGCTAACGGCTGCTAGCATGCTAACGAATGCTAGCGTGCTGATGGTGCCGAATGCAGGAGTTGTAGCCGTAGATCTGAAGCTGTTCAAAATACTGCACTCCTCAGCCTTGAAAAAAATCTTTTGCTTAAAGCTCGTGTCCGGAGTTTCCGTTCGTTTCCAACGTATGTATCATTTTTCAACAGAGCTTAAATGTGTTAGTCTGGTTTGATACTACAATATAACATTAGCATAAAGCAATATAAAAATTTATTTTAGAGCCCCGCCTTCGTCTCATAGACCCCCATGTTATCCGAAAAAGCGCCGGTCAGCGTCAGCCAATAGATTTCTAGCTTCCGCCGTGCTTACTTCGGATATATCCACTGTCTGCTGAACATCCACCGTAAACAGCTAAACATGGAGGATGCTGTAGGAGTCGGAGGCTCTCATTTTCACCCGACAGATAATTCGCGTGCACAATTAAAGGTGCGTGACTTGGTCGCTCATGAAAGCAGAGGGAGGGTGGAACCTCGAGACGTTGGATTAAAAAAAACTTATCTCTTTCAAAACTCCGGACATGAGCTTTAAGCAGGAGTTTCCTAAGATTAGAAGTATTTCCATCGCAGCGGTGGAATTCCCATCAAGCGTAATCTGCTGATTTGATTTTACGTGAATTGGTACTACCAAATATATGGTATTCGGTCGTTATCTGTAAAAGTACTAAATTTGGTACCTATCCTGACAAAATAGCATGTGCCCAGTTCCTGTTTATTTACTGCTTAATAATGACAAAAGAAGAGTTTAAAAAACAACAACAAAAAAACTACAAAATATTCAAGATAAATTGCGGACATGATATTTTGGATCCAGTTGAAGTCACTGGTTCAGGGGTTTTTAGGCTTTGGCACCACAAAGAATCAAAGGAGCTGACTTCTATGACGGCTGTTCCATCAAGAACACCAGTCGTACTCCTTCTTTTATAGATCTACTGTGTTCTTCACCGCCTAACCGCCACTGGGCTCTGCTACATTTCAGTACAGGTCGTACAACTTGATTCTTCTGTAAGGATTGGTGTTTTTGTACTCTGCCCTGCTGGTCTGCGGAAAAACTATGTTGCTTAAAAGCGGTTCATGGTGTCCCCACCCCTGCTGGGGGCCGCTGCTGTTGACTGTAGACCGAGTTGCTGCTACTTGCTCCAGCTCGCTGCTAAAGAGTGTGTCAGTCATACTTTGGTCATGTTTTGCATGCAGCTGTGCCGTATCAGACCAGATACCCAATACTGGTATCACCATCAGGTTGGTCTTCCTGGCTTATTATCCTCCTTAAACCTCCCTAAATCTTTCTTTAGAGATCGATAAAAAAATTCTTTCCTAGCGAATCAGGACATTTCTATCTTTCTGGATGGCAAATCAGTGCAGCGCCTGATGGCTTTCTTTGGGATATTCTTAGAGGGCGTGCAGAGTGGAGTACTTTCAGTAAGGTAACTCGATACGGCAGCGGGTTACACTCACAACATATATTCCCCAAGTGAGATGCAAACTGCAGAGGAAAACATGAAGGAAAACAACATTCTACCTGCCCACCATCCTTCCTCGTTAAACATCCACAACATTAATAATGCCAAGTTCCACATCCAAGCCCAGCGGGGAGCCATGTGTTAGAATATACGGCTGTGTGCAGGATCAGGGTGGGCCGCGGTGGCCTGCTCTCCACTCAGCCTGGGCAGGATCTGAAGGGGCTGTTTTGCTTTCTCTGAGGTACAAGCTGCCTGTTGTGCTGCACACGTTTCCCCAATTTAACGTTGTGTGTTCCCAAATTGGAATGAACGTGAGAGAGGCTACGTGTTGCGAAGAGTCCAACGGAGAGGTATTTTGTAAAGATGCTGACGCACACAGTACCCTGCCGCACATCATGCTACACACAATTAACAAGGTACACGAGGGGAGAGCACTTGCTGGATGCAGGTTTTTCCCATCGTGGTAATGTTCTCTGGAGCAGTAAACGGCTATTCGCACAGGGACAGCTATACAGCATAAAACAATACAAATCTAGCTAACTTCATCATTTATAGCCGAAGTTAAAGAGCAGATCCCATCTTTGGATTGGCCTGAAGCACAAAAACACATGTGACACTGCAAATAAACACAGGGAACTATGAAGCACATAACACCATACAGCACGAAGCACCAAAGCTCAACGGAGGGTCGTGAAGCCCTCTTCAAGCTTGAGACAGAATTTATTTCACTGATGTCACAAAACTGTACATTTAAGAGTGTATTTTGAATTTTCTGTTCACAATGGGGAACATTTGATTCTCTCAAGAAACGGTTTGGGAACCACTGAGTTGACGCTTTGCTCTCCCAACTGAAGCTGCAGATGATTGTAAATTCAGATCAGTTTTCAGTCTGTCAGCCACTCCACTTGCTCCCAGCTTAATTCAGGATAGAATGCAAAATTCTTTTCATGCATTCAAGGCCATAAACAAGCTCTCTGTTCCTTATCTGTCAGACGCCCTCCACCTTTCCAACCCCCACCCCCCCACTGTGTCCTCTGGCGCTCTGAAACTCACTTCCACATGAGAAGTTCTCCTACATCGACTCGCTTCTCCTTTTTGAATCCAGATGTAAAACTCACCTGTCCGTGATCTCAGACTGTCTGTTCCTGCGAGCGTTTGTCTGATACTCTTACGGTGGGTGTTTCCAAAGCTAGTGATATAATGATTATATATAACAGCATGAACTAAAACATTCCAGATCTTTGATCCACGGATTAGACACTTTTCTCTTTATTGAATGAATGAAAAGTCAAAGATCAACGAAAACATCTGAGAAAAATGAACAACTGGTTTTTACCAACAGCCCATAAATTAACCGACTTACCTTCTAATGCTTTTATTTGCATAATTCAAAGCACTTAAAATAAAAGGGCAAAAATGATGCATTCTCACTTGAAATCTGCCACAGCAGAAGTAAAGTGAAGTAGAAGGAGTCGTTTCTGACTCGCAATGAATCCAGCAGGAGGTCGGACTCTTGTTTTTCACTCTGTCATTTTCAGAGCGATGGAGCCTTGAGGATGGTGAGCAGTGGCACACATGAGCAGAAAAACAAGCACACACACACACACACACACACACACACACACACACACACACACACACACACACACACAAATGCCCACAAGTTCCCGAACGCTGACATACTGAATCTGCACGAGACTTATATAGGTCACTTCAGCGAGGCGTGCAGGGCTGAGGGATTTCTCTTCTGTCGCTGCGCGTTGTCGGCCGGCGAGCAGGAATACGAGTCGACAGAAGGCCGGCACGCCACTCCTCCACGTCCCTGCGGCGTCCACGCCGCTATTTAAATCTTGAGCATGACTCAGGGATTTACTGTACGCCTCTGCAGACGCTCGCTCTCTCTCTCTCTACCTCGGACGTTCGAGCCGTCTCCAGTCGGGAGATTTTGGTGAATTTAGGTCAGAATGAAATCCCGGTCTTCGAAGGGAATTGGTTCAGTTTGGGGGTGAGGGGTTTGGCACTTAGTTTTGAAGGTCAGACGACTGAGGTCAGAGTTCATGTGAGGATTTTCGGTGGTGAATTAGTGTGTGTCCAGTCAGGAAGCGTCCGTCAGCATGTGTGCCAGCTTCACATGTCTATTTATACCGGCCTGCCGGCGCGTTGCGTGCTCGCGTTTCCCTGTCTGTATACATCCATGTACACGTGAGAGCCTGGATGTGTGTGTGTGTGTGTGTGTGTGTGTGTGTGTGTGTGTGTGTGTAGCCGTGACTTACTACCGCTGGCTAGCATAGCTTTAATCCGTCTGCTCCTGCCTCTCTGAATCATCCTGGATTTATGCACTTAGCATGTTAGCCGCGGCGGACATTAATCAGGGATCAGCTTATCAGAAGTAGAAGAATTAAACCCGAGGATGCTCCGAAGTGTAACGTCGACGCACAACGAGGATCTTCAGGAGGCAAAACATGGCTTCACGTGAATCTGAAACATCAAGATGGTGCTCTGACGATATTATAAGCAGCATCTGATTCGTAAGTGAAGGAGAATTTAGGCTTAAAAAAAACATTGGTTGAATGAGTTCAAACTCCACAAGTTATGAGTCATCTGCAAGTCTGTTCAAGCAGTTTGAACTGTTGCCAATTTATTCTATAAATACCCTCATAAGACGCGTGTCTCTGTTTAATTTTACTTCTGGAAAACAAACCCTCCCACATCCACTCCGAAAGTTTATCTCCAAGCATTCATTCATATTCAGCTAAGAAGCGTTTGGCTCAGTTTACACGGCAGTGTTTTAAGTGCGAATGCATCATTTTTCAGCACTCAAAATATAAAAAAAAGAAAAAGAAAAAAAGACGAATCACCCAAATTAGATCCATTGGAGAAAACCCTAACCAGAAAACGCGACTGTTCAAATGTAGCCTCTCACGTATAGTTTGTTTAATTAGTTGAATTTAAATTAATTGTAGAAATTTTGCAGTGTTAAATGCAGCCCTGCCCAGGGTTGATTTGTTGTGTCTTACCAGAAATCTTGTCTCGATTGGGAATCAAACACAGAGAACGAATTTCCAACAGACACCTTAAAATAATAACCGAGGTAAACCGAGAATCATGGGAGATTTACTGTATGACAATAAGCACCGACTCATTTTTAATAAGGTCTTATTCCCATAGTTTGATTCATGGACTTCCACGATCCTGTGTCAATTCATCGACTAATTCCAAACGATTGACCGCGTCAGTCATTTAAAAATGATTGACATGTTAAAGACAGAAGATACAACGCCCTGCGTCTTCGCACCCGCAACGCGGCGGCGCCTTCTTTTTTCTGTCTGACAAGAACAAGGAAGCCGCTGTGTTTTGGCCGCGCAAACGGATGAGTCAGCGTCCCCGTTTCCAGCCGAGTCATCGCGGAGTCACGCAGCCGTCGGAGAAGAACAACAGCAGGAGAGAGAGTCGGCCGTCACGACCGGCGTGCGGGAATGTGACGAGAATTTATTGGCACCTTCATCAGAAATGTGCTGAGTTTTCGTGGGAACTCGCTCCAGCCGTGAGATTCGACTGGATGTTAAATATGATCTGAATAAATGAAGCTTACCTCAGCGTTCTGTCCAAACTGGAAAGATAAGATTAGTCACAGTAAAACATTTATGACTCTGTCTGTGGAGATATTGATCCACTGTTTTAGCGTGGAAATGAATCAGCTGGCTCCATCGTAGCTGTGGGACCGTTGGCAGTGATCTTCTGCCGTTTCTTTAAAGAGAAGAACTTGATGAGACGTGAGCTTCAGTGGAACCAAGTTTTAACACACCTGATTATCAAGCAGTGAAAGGAAGAAGATGAAAACACTGAAGTCGATGAATTCAGGTCATGTTTGTGAAAAGTGGACCAGACGCTTTATAGCTAAACACTCTTCTTCTATGATTATGCTCGTTGGGACTGAACGATGTGTCACTTTTGCCATTATTGTAATTTACACGCACGGCGCATTCACACTCTGCAGGCGCTGCTGCTTTCTTTCACCTGGTGACGATAGATCGAAAATCACATGCAGTGACGGACAAAACCAAAAGAACATGACTGGAAAAAACAAAAAACACAAATCAACACAGTGTTTTGTGTTTTGAAAGTGTGCTGGAGGGAACTGCAGACGTGCGTGTGAGCAGCACACGGGCCACAGAGTGTCTGGTTAAAACTGGGTCAGATCAGAGTTCTGTTCTGTTTTTCCCAGTTCAAACCACGACGGCGTTAACGTCACACACTCCATCAAGTTCTTTTAATTTTGGCTGCAACGGGTCATCCTCCGTCCTCCAGGTGGGAGGTTTAATTCCCCATCTTGCCCATTCGATTTGTCTTTCAGCGACTCTCAGGTTGCTTCCATCGTGTGTGACGAACTGTACGTCGCTTTATATCAGAAAAGTCCAGAACTCAGCGGTCTCTCTCTCTGGACCACTTCAGACCAGTGACATCCGAGAAGACCTGCTGGTTTGCGGAAGATCTGAAGCTCAGCGTGTTGCCAGTCTGGTTCTAATGATTTCCCTCACACAGCTGGCTGTGTGCCTGCTAACCAACACGCCCAGCCCCTGCAGTGGAGATTATGAGTGATAGTAATCTCCCCTGCTGAGTAGTGCTGTGGTTTGTGTTACACGGCTTGTGGTGTTGTAGATGAGACCCGAGCTGAGATACCAGTGAAGCTGCTATGAAAAATAGCTGACGATTCTACCAAGCTAGCATCGGAGTTACGCCGTCAGGGAGAGTTTTGAAAAACAGGCATCATGCAACAACTATAGGAGGAGTTTTATGGGCGTTTCACTGTGTTTTGCGCCAAAAGGTTTGAATAAAATTAGCTTTGTAGTCATTTTCTGTAGTAATTGTTTGGTTTATTACATATGTTCACAACAACCACAAGTAAAAGCTTCCCACTTTAAATTTAAAGATTGTTTTTGTCGTTATTTAACCAGTCCGGTGTGTGACAGCCCGGGGTCCTGTCAATGAGAGGGTCAGTGGCGTTTAGCCTCCATGTGAATCAGCGAAGCGGCGGGATCGATGGCTGCTTCCAACAACTGTTTGACATGTATTTATATATATTTGGCATGTCGCAGTGATGCACCTCAGACAGCCTCTCTCGCTCTTGCAGGACTGGACACTCAGGTCTTGATTAGTGAAAAGAAATCGCAAGAGAAGATCAAATGAAAGGCGAGCATGAGCTAAGAGGCCGTGCAGCTCCTTGCTCCTGGCTCTCAGACCAGCTGCATGACAGGTGCAGACAGGTTCATAAGTTCAGAGACGAGTGAGATATTTGTTTTGACCGCTCCCCTTAATATGCTTGGCCTCCTGCGCTGGTTACATAATCCAGCAGCTGTGAGTCCATGTGGCTTCTGCTCAGAAGCTGCCAATCAGAAATCAATCTGGATAGTGAAGTGTGCTGATAACTTCATGAGCATGGCAACTTTGAGAACGCTGTGTTTGATATTCAAGCTTTTCTCTGCCTTAATCAAAGATGGATTCCGATTTGGCGAACGTCATCGCGAAACACTTCCAGGAATCCCAGTCTTCCTCCTGGAGGGGCAGCGCTGCCCCAGCAGCTGTCAGGTCTCAAGATTAGCGGCTCCACATATTTCCAGCCTCACAGCAGGTGTGAGTCTGTCTGCTAAATACCCCACTGGAGGCAACACGGGCCACGGCTTGCACCACCCCGGATCAGTTGCAGAGTGGCCGCTGGTCGCTTCTGCTCACTGGAAACATTCGAGTCTTTCTGATGGGGACAGCGCGACGGCAGGGTGACAAAAACCAGCCGGCCGGAACGTCAGCTGTCATCCGTGGGATTTCAAAACTTTAAAAACAATTTATTCTCTGCAGCTTTTACTGACATGCGTCTGAAGCTTCACCTTCAAGGTTGTGAATATTTTCAGAATGTGCATCAGGAGCTGTCAAGATTTATCAATTTTTATCTATTATTTTATCTCACTGTTGGTCAAATGAGGCTGCATTTCACTCCTGAAGTAAAATGAGGCCCAACTGATGTGCGTTGACATGAGTAAGGCTTCCATCTGAATATTTTGAAATAGAATTTAGTGGGAATATGACTTTATGACCGTTTTCAAAATTTTTAATGGTGGGGCGCTTCATCGTTCTTAAGTTTCAGTAGGCTTCTAAACCAGATATCGGTGGTCAACCTTGAATTCACCCTAATCTGCAGCCATTGAATGCACTGATTGGTGTAATATCATGTCGTTCATTTGTATTGTGATTGGTGGAATCGCTGATTAGACCCACCTCTTCCTTTTCCACCAGAGGTTTCTCTGCTTTTTATTGCAGTTTATTTATAGGAAGTGAAGCACTTACATTGTTTGTTTGTTTTCATTTATTATTAGTTTTTCTTGTTTGGGGGGCGCCCCAGCGACCTCTCTTCGGCATCGATCCGGATCAGTTATCCTTTATTGCATTGCAAAAAGTCAAATTATCTTTTCTCGATATGCAGACAAATCCACCCTGTCCAAGTGTAAAAACTTTTGGGGTGGATTTTCAGCCTTTGTTTTTTTTTTTTTTTTTTTTTTAATTCCTTAGCATTTCCATTAATGTTTATTTTCGCTATTTTTGAAAATTCGAATAAGAATAGGTGGATGGAAACAGATGTTCTGTTAAAACGGTTCCATGTAAGCAAAGTTTTCGATTCAGAATTTTCATTTTGGCGGTTAATTGGTGTCTCAGGGGTCATGTGAAGTGGACATGCTGCAAATGTGTAATTCCAGAAGTATTTCTGTGCGTGGAGCCGAGCTGGCCAGATCTAAGTCCAGAATCTTGACCTGCCTGAGTCGTTAAACGTGCTGCTCTTTCTCTCCTTCCATGTTCAGGGGTGGACATCCTGAAGCTGGTGGCCGCCCAGGTGGGCACTCAGTGGATCGACATCTACCAGTCGCTGGCCAACGCCACGGAGCGCGAGGTGGCCGCCTTTTCCAACGGCTACTCGTCGGACCACGAGCGGGCGTACGCCGCGCTGCAGCACTGGACCATCCGCGACGGCGACGCCAACCTGGCCAAGCTGATCAACGCCCTGCACCGGCAGCGCCGCATCGACGTGGTGGAGAAGGTGCGCTGCGTCATGGAGGACAACCCGCAGGTGGGTGGGCGGCGAGGCCCTCGCACGCCGCAGCACGGCCTGTTCTCCGCCCGTCTGATCTGTTGGGAGAGCTTCCCGCCGTGTCCCTCTGAAAGCCGTCCCCGCGGTTTGGCCGCGTTCTTCACATTAAAGCAGCACTTTGCTGCGAGCGGATGATTGGATGTTTGGAGTCTAATTGCACTTTGTGTCGCAGTGGCTCCCAGCAGGCTGCACACTTTTGGGAGATTGCTGAGGGAGATTAAAAGGAAGTGATGTGACTCCAGATCAGATTGGCGTCTCTGTGAGACCGTTTGAAGAGGAACACAGGATAGAATGACGGGAGGGTCAGCCAGAGTGCGAGCTGCAGCCTGGGCGGCAGCACACCAGGAGGGAGGGAGTCAGGCAAGACAGGGCTTTACGAAGTGGGAGAAAATGAAATTTATTTCATGAAAACATCAAAACGTCAAACTGCATTTATTAAGAGTGAATGCAATAAAGTCCAGTGGTGGCAGACTTTCACAATAAAAGCCTTTAGCCAACAATCGTCAACAATGCAATTTGTTTAGGGTTATACTGATACCGGGATCGGGTCCAATAAATATTGGTATCAGTACTCTGTATTACCTGAAGCTTAATACTTGAACTCGTAGTTTTGGTGCATCCTTAAGCTATACTCTTTATTATTTGCACCCAGGCTTACCATTTATTATTTCAAAGTACATAAAACCAATTTAACTTCAGTTTTTAGTGAAGTCATGCTGGTGAACTGACTGGATAAATGAACCGATATTTCACTAAAACATTTCATTTTCCTCATCGTCATTCCTCATTTCATAACAGGAAGTCTGGCCTTATAGCATCTTTCTGTAGATGGTGTTTTTTGTTACCAGTAGTCCAGTTTAATTTAATTTATTTCAGTGGCAGAAGTCCAGACCATGGCCTTGGAGAATATTCAGGCCCTTCATACAAATCAAGCCACTGCTTCTGCTGTCACTTGTTATTTCTCTTCTCAAGTTTTAGCATGGAAACATCAGAATGTTACATCTTGTTCTCCATTCCGTCCGACATGCATCGACACGATTCAGCCGGTGGCGTGCGAGCAGCAACATGCATGTAATTCAGTAAAAACCCCGCATGTCCAGAATCTCCCGGCAGGCGGTTAATGGAGTACGGCGGTATCGACTCACAACGCAAACAGAAAGAAGCCATGAAGGACACCGGGGACACGCTGGATCCTTCACCACCGCTTACTTTCCTCGCTCTATTCTTACTTCCTTCTCAGATTCATATCAGATCAGTGCTCTTGACCACTCTCTCCAAGGTCGACTTTGCACAGTTCCAGTCTTGCTCTGGTCGTATTAAACAGTCTCTCATCACCACGTAATAATCAGCAGGTCGTCTCCAGCCACGGTTTCTGTCTTAATGGATTGATTGTGGACCAGATAGCAGATATTTAATCTGTTGTAATGGAGACCTGCACATGAGCCTCATGTCATTCTTCATGCTTTTTATTTGCTTCTTTTGGTGTCACCTTCACCTTGAGGGACGATCGGGATCCTTCACAGAGCTGGTACAGTCCACAAAGCCCTAAACATGGTTCCCGATGTCGCGTCCCTGAAGCTTCTCCAGCTGCGTCGTGGCAAAACCCAGAGTTAAAACATTATGACCAAGACAAGCAGTGGTCAAAATAACGTGGTGAGAAATCACGATAGAAAATGGATAGAGCTGAGACGGAGAACAACAATGTGATGGAGGCTCAGACCGTGGACTTCCAAAATAAGAGTTCTGATAGTGAACCCAGGTCTCCCAGCAGTGTAAACCTACAGCAGCGTCACTAGGAAAGGGTTCAGGGTCTGCGTCAGCTTCAGCTGTAAACTTCATTCAATATAAAGCGTAAATATAGTTTTTTTAAATGTAATAAATGTAATGTTGACAGATTCAGAGTAGACCAAGGCTCTCCCTCAAAGTTGGTCCAGTATTATCCACAGTGTGGCGCATGGAGCTGTTTGTGGTGGAACCACCAGGAAGGATGATTTACTTGACTTTGATTGTTGTCTCACATCTTAAAATTCATTGTATGGGTGACTGTGGATCTTCTGATCGGCTGCTCTGTTACAAGGTTGAAGTCAGTTGATGCAGCGCTGCCTGACCTCGGGTGTGGTGCAGTTGTAGCATCTTTATTAGTTCATGGAGGCGTCTGATACCAAGCTGACTCCAGTATCCGTGCATTCCTGGAACGGGCATTAGGTGAAATGAGGTATCCTTCCCAACATTTGATGTGGGATGATGTGTTTCCTGAAGTCTTTAGACTTTTTTACAGAAGGTGGGAACAGTTTCACTGAATCCAAACGAGACAATGAGATTAGCTCCCGCTGTTGGTTTTCAGGACATGTTTCAGTACAGGCAGTGCAGAGTCAAAGGTGGATCAATAGAATCCATGCCTTTGAGTCGGTGCATCAGTTATGTAACGGCTATACGTGACACCGATTGTTGCATTTTCACAGTATCGATGGTATTCCCAGTGGAAAGAACTGGACGTCAGCCGTCTGACGCATGTTTCTATTTTTAACCCCGTGGCAGCAGAGCGCTGAAACCAGACGGGGATGCAGCTCTCCCCTGATGTCTGTTTGCCCCTCGCAGTGACCTTGAACAGCTGCGATGATGACCACCGCTGCAGATGCCGGCAAGTCTCAACGTCTCATGGGTTTCTATTTCAAGTGAAAACGCAGACCGTTTGTTGTGTTTTGAGTGTCTGTTTACGTGACAACGGTTCTCAGAGCCACTGAAAAAGTTTACAGACACCCAGAACAGCTGTCCGGCTTGCTCGTTTGTCCATGTGGATGATCGTTTTCATGCCATAAACAGACGGCAGCCCCGGTATGGTCCGGTATTAAAACTCCATCATTTTCAGCATTTCTGCTGAAACGTGAAACTTTGCTGAAGCAGAAAAGCAACAACGATGCATTTTCAGGTGAGACGTTGTTGTGTAAACCGGTCCCAAATGTCTGACTCATATTCAGGCCGGTCTTGGGTACCGAAGCAGCACACGGTCGTCTTTTGTCCTTTATTGCCACAGCGAAGTGTCTGCGACCTAGTTTCGCTGAAAGACCCCATTAGGCACCTTTCAGAGCCTTCATAACAGCCCTTTAAAGCAACAGCAAGGAACCACATCCATTAGCCTCTGCAGAAAAGCATAACGTTTCCCAGAAGTAGAGGACAATCGTGTGAATGTGTTGTTTTGTGTCGTTGACATTAAGCAGGGTGTGTTGCTGTCTTGCTTCGGGCTCTTCCGCTTGGCGCTGTGGACGAGTTGATGGTAAATGACAATCACGGCGTCGTTAATAGACACCAGTTTCTGTCGGATGCTCATCAGTCGTTGGGAGTAATTACTGCAGGGCAGGGCTCTTTGCTGTAACACGTTTGTTCTAATTAATGAAAATATTCCCAGTGTGTGTGTGAGTGTGTGTGTCCCCTGTGTCCTTCACACCGCTGCAATCTGCCAAGTGAGGCAAGTTGCCTCGGTTTCTATGTGTGTGTGTGTACATATAAAGTGGGCTATGCTCCCTCTGTGTGTGTGTGTGTTTGGTGTGTTTGGAAGCCTCTGTCCCCGGTGAAGCCTTTGTGTTGTGCTGACAGGAGGAGTCAGCAGCTCCCTCTCTCTCTCTCTCTCACACACACACACACACACACACACACACACTGCAGCTTTCTGGAACAGCAGGTCCTGTTCTCCCTGTCCACGACCGGGCGGTCCGGCTCATCCTCAGCAGCTCCGGCTGCTTGCAGGACTGGGACTACGATACCATAAATGTTGGACTGTTTTCAGGCCACGAGTCCCGACTGTTGACTGTTTTTTTAATGAAACCTCAGAGATTCGTTTTCAGTTTCTCTGAACACTGTTGTCATTTAAACAGATTCTCAAAGCCATGTAAATGGACACCAAATCTTTGTCCTAGGGTTGATCCCACTACTCCGAAGTCCAATCTCATTCCTGCTGAAAGATAAAAATCAGCTTCTGGGTCCAAACACTTGTTTAATAGCAGCAGATCCTGAAATCCTTCGAGAGGATTCGTCTCCTCACGACTTTATCTCATTATAGTAAATTCTGCCAGGTCCTGATTGGCGTCATTTAGCCAGAAGTTTCACTCGTCTCAGTCTCTGAAGACAAATCTGTGCAAAGATCGGAGTCACATGTGAAGTGAATCAGTAGATTCCCCTCATCCTCTCTCTGGTCTGTGTTCTTGGGTACATTTACCTGTTGCACTTGTTAAACATAATGCTTCTTCAATGGGATTTTCATAATTGTAACACATATTCACATTCACTGAAGATGAGTTCATGAGGCATTGGTCCCTTCAACGCCCTGGGTCCCGGGAATCCCTTTAGAGGACACAGTACCTAAATATCAGGGAATTCTGGGTCAGCGCTTGAAAAGCTGTGTAAACTGACCCTTGGATTTCCACTATTCATTCTTGATCATGTGGGAAATGCTGGATTTTTTTTGTGTGTTGGGCCCACCATCGCCTGACAGCTGGGGAGCAGAGAGGTTGGTGTTCTAGACGAGCAGCAGACAGGAATTTGAATTCTTCTCCACAAGGCTGGTGTTAGTTGATGTGGAATGAGCGTTGCGTTCTCTCTTGCTGGCGTGTTCCTGTTGCCTTCTGCCTGCCGTCTGCGAGCCTTTGTCACGCCTTGCGTACGGGCCTCCTTGCATATGTAAGTGCGTCTTTGTCAGCCGAACAGAGAGCGTTTGTTCCGTCAGAATGGCGCCGGGTCAGGCGGCGGCGGCGGCACGGCGCTCCAGACAGAGAGCAGGTGTTGCGTCTGCGTGCGGATCGTTCTCAAGTCTTCGGTTCTCTCAGGGAAAACGAGCCCTCTGCGTTCAGTCGTTTCCCCGTTGAATTTTCCGTGTTTCCACGACCTCCAGGCCAGAGCGGGGCCCGTGCTGCGAAAAACAAGACGTGCTCTCATGAGCTCATCCTCAAACCAGTCCTCGCTGGTTCAGACCACAGGTTCATTACCACGGCGAGGAGAGCGGCGGAGAGGGGAGTGTGGCTGTGAGCTCAGGAGAAAGGGGCTCAGACTGCATAACAGGAAAGACGGAGCGAGAGAGGAAACAGAGACGGGCCTTTCTGAACGGCATGAGTCATGAAGGTATCACTGTGAGCTCAGTGTGGAGTGACTCCTCTCCTCTCACCTGGGTAAAAACACCAGACGCTGTGTGAGACACGGACTTGGACAAATCATAATCGATTGTTTCGTGACTTTAGGCAGTTCCTTTAAACTGCACTGCACTGGATTGGCTCCATTTTAGTTTTTCACCGATATAAATACACAAGTGCTCCCTGATAGAACCTGGACAGGCGTCAGCAGTGTGTCGCTCTCAGGAGTCAGTCAGCTCCAGCATGGTTCAGTGGAACTCCATGGCTCTGATTCATCAGGTTCTGGTCTGTTTTGTTTCATCCTGTCCTTCCCTCGCTCCGTCTCTCTCCACAGTTTGACATCAACCAGCTGATGACCTCAGTGAATGTAAGCCAGAGCCTCAGTCCCATCCACAAGCCGCTGGATTCCCCCGGCAGCGTTGGCAGCGTCGGCAGCGGGGCCAGCGGGAGCAGCGGGGGCAGCGGCGGCAGCGGCGGCGTGGTCCGGGCGGGCGGCGCTGGCGTGGAGCAGTCCCCTGTGGACCGCACCAAAGGCTTCTTCCCCGACGAGTCTGAGCCGCTGCTGCG
The DNA here is from genome assembly GCF_902148845.1 of Salarias fasciatus. NCBI lineage: Eukaryota > Metazoa > Chordata > Actinopteri > Blenniiformes > Blenniidae > Salarias > Salarias fasciatus. The sequence continues at coordinate 24,631,422 of NC_043759.1, forward strand.
CTGCGACTCCACCTCCAGCAAGGACTCGGCCCTCAGCCGGAACGGCTCCTTCATTACCAAAGGTAGACGATGAACGTCACAGTTCTTTATTTCTTCAATACTAACCAAAGACCCATTGGCATTGTGGGAGATGTGGTCATGATGATCGCTCGATTAAAGCATGAGTGAATCATAATGAATCAAAGGCGCTGCACGAGAAGTGTTGAGAGAGCCGCTTGAATGACTCATATGACAAATGAATTTTTCACAATCTTCCTCTTACTGAAGTTATTTCTGACTTTAGTTGTTTGTTTTCTGTATTTTCTATTTCTCCGGTCTTTCATTTGAATCACATTTGAAATCGATAATATCATTCTTCATATGAATCATATGAATCATGTCAACCTTCCAGACTTTGACAGTGTGTATTGATAATGTGACAAATATGTTATTAATCCACAAATCGAACTCAGTGTTTCAGATTTTTATTCCTTTACCTGAATTTTTTTGTGTGAAAATATTAATTCAAATTTTGACCACATTTTAAACATTTTCTGATATCTTTATATTTTCATTCAGTTCTACACCAGGAGGGTCAAACATTCTGATAATTTCAATTTAAACTTTTAAATGTTTTTCTTTGTTGTGGCATATGTGATGAAAATATTTATTTATTAACAAAACCTAAAAAATATTCAGAAAATAACCACAATCTCCAAAAAAATAAATAAATAAATAAAAATTGATGAAACATTTTGATGTAAAATAAAGTAAAATGGTTAAAAAAATGTATATACAATTTCTGATTTACATATGTTATTAAAACCTCTCTTTGAGGCTAATGCTAGCTTGTTAGCTTTCTTTTCATCACTTTGGTGGTTTGGCCAGATTGGAGCCTCTTGCGGTCCAGTTTTGGCCCATTGGCCTCATGTTTCACGCCTCAATAAGACTGTTATCAGTATGTTTTTTTGCAACTCAGTGAATAGTTTAGATCAGATTTTCAAGTGAAACTTAATCACAGAGAGTATACATTAATGTAAAGATATATTACAAATCATCATTTTAAAGGTTTTATCATAGAAACTATCCACATTTAGTGTTTCAGTAAAGTTGTGAACCAGAAATATGTTGTATTTACATGAAACTTAGATTTCTTTCTTCGGATCAGCTGGAGGATTTTTCTTCATCTCAACTGATCCAACGTTCAGTTTTCATCTTTTAAGACGCTGAAAACTGCCAAGAAAATAAAAATAAAGGGATTAAAAACTCATCATTTAGTTTTACTGGACAGTTTCAAATGTGTTCGTCTCACACAGCTTTCAGACAAACTCCAGACCTTCTTACTAAAACCTTCTTAAACACCTCGTTCTTTTACCTTTAGAAGAGACCTGCAGAGGTTCTGATGTGCAGAACCGACTGTCATCAGGCTACAAGGTTGACGCTGAATAGCAAACTGAGAATTGTCTGGAAAGGAGACATCAGTGATTGTAATGATCAGGCTCTGTGGAAATCACCCAGAGATGGGAAATGATGGGACTCGAGCAACCTGATGTGTTGGAGCGTACTGCCCTCGTGTGGTCGAACCAGGGATGGACAACTCCTGACTCAGTCCATTCATAAAAGTATTCAGGTGTTCATACAAATAAATGAATGAAAGAAATCCTGTGGAGCCAAATCCAGTCCAGGAACTTTGTTAATAATAAAAAAATGAATAAAAATCAACATTTCAGATGGAAAGTTCAAGGTTTGATGTTAAATAAATAAATAAGTAAGTAAGTAAGTAAGTAAGTAAGTAAGTAAATAAATAAATAAGAACACTGTGTTCAAAATAAGAAAATATATGTTTGTGATTTTTTTATTAACTTAAACATATCTTTTATCCAGCCCTGGAATATTTTTTTTAATCATTTATTTTAATATTTTTAAGTTATTATTATTATTATTATTGTTGTTGTTGTTGTTGTTGTTTAAGGTTTTTTTCAGTTGCAGATTTAATTTTCACCTTCAAAACATTTCTTCACTTTCAGATGGAATTTTTTTCATCTTCACATTTAAAGTATTAAACCTTAAATCTGCAACTGAAAAAACTGAAAAAAATGAAAATAAATTATTTTATCAAAACATTTCCACGGCTGAATCAAAATTACCTTAAAGTTGAAAAATGCTTTCAGAAACGTTTCTTAATACAGTGTTTTTAATTAATTTCAATTTCAAGATCCTTAAACTTTCATTTTAAAATTTGCTTTTTTTCAGTCACTTTTTTTTTTCATTAATAATACTTTTGGCTTAAATTTAGCTGCATAAAATCCTCATATACATCTGTAATTTGACTTGCATGGTTTCATATTTTAAGGCTTTTAAATAACCTCAGTAACGCAGGAATAATGTCCTGGTTCAAATGGATTTAAAATAACCATTTTAATTAGATCATCTGTGAAATCAATCATTTATTCATGTTTAGAAAATTGCAAAAGCTTTTGAAAAGACTGTATCATCTTCTCTGAATTTAGATTTTCGCTAAAGAAGAACCTGCTCGAGACTGAAAGAAAGAATTCTTTGAATGACTCTCCTCATATTCAGCAGTATTTAAATAACAGCAGCGCTGCTGAATGAGTTCTGTACAATGAAGTGAAACAAATTACACTTTAAATAAATGTGGTTTGGCAAGAAAATCAAGTTCATGAAAACCACAATGCTTGGAATTTGTTTAGCTCAGCACTTCCTTGTGATCATGTTTCATAAAGTTCCCATCATTTATCTTCTGAATGAAAAAACAAGTGGTTTGAAAAACAGTTTTGATTTAAAACAAAAGGATTTTTTTGGCCTAAGGTGATTAATTCCTACATTAAAGTTAGTTCACTTTTCAGTGTTTTTCTTTTTTAACAGGTTTTTAAATTGATCAAATCAGAGAGATTCACTGTTGTTTGTTTTTTTTTTTTTCACAAGGTTTTCTAAAAAGATAAGCCATGATGATGATGACGAAGCGATAAGGATGACTGTTAATATTCCGGTAAACGTGGATTCTTCCGTTTGTCCTCTTTCCTCCTCGTCCGTCCAGAAAAGAAAGACACGGTGCTGCGGCAGGTGCGCCTGGACCCGTGCGACCTGCAGCCCATCTTCGACGACATGCTGCACATCCTGAACCCCGACGAGCTGCACGTCATCGAGGCCATCCCGGCCGCCGAGGACAAGCTGGACCGCCTCTTCGAGATCGCCGGCGTCAAGAGTCAGGAGGCCAGCCAGACGCTGCTGGACTCCGTCTACAGTCACCTGCCCGATCTGCTGTAGGGGGGGGGGGAGTGAGGAGGAAGCGGTACAGGAGGGAAAAAGAACGGCGCTATCTTTGACCGCTACGCCCGGTACGGGGAAGGCCTTCCCCTCATCCACACCGTCTAGTGGATTTTATAACTCTGTGCTCGTATCTACACCTCTCCTTCTATTCCAATCGCCTACTTGTCTTGTGTGTGCACGATCACTCTCTCGCTCCGGCTGAAAACAGGGTCGACACTCGGGTCTGGCGACCTCGGTGCCTGGGACTTACCACCAACACGTGACAGATACCTCTCTGAACCGCCGCCGCCACAGCGTGTGGACCACGGAGTTAGAGACAAAACACTTGGTCGGGTAGCTTTGTTAGCTGTGTCACGGATGGAGAACGTACTGGAAGTATCTCCCGAAGGCTTTGCTCTGATTCTGGCCCACTGGTGTCTTGAGCTCCACAGGGTTCTGAAGGTGCTCCACTGGCCTGAGATCTGGTGACTGCAGGCCGTGTGAGTTCAGTAAACCGCCGTGAAGTGGTTTCAGGCGTCACCCTGCTGGTCAGGTACGAGCGTGTAACTCAGGTAGGATAGTGTTCTTCACGTCATGCACAGTTGACCAAGGAGCCCAGAACTCCCCCCTCGAGTACCAAACATCTGAGCAGCGGCATCCTGACTGAGGCAGCAGGACTCTGCAGAATACACCCCCCCGTTTTCAGAAAGGTGTGTTTTCAGTGGCTCCTACGCCCAAAAACACAAAGTTTTGGGTTTTCTTTGTCACATCGAAGCCTCAGATTTAGAAGCGATGATCTGTTTTTCTGTTTTTGCTAACCGTCACCATGTAGATGGCACTTCAGACTCGGTCCAACCAGGGTCCTTCACACTTCCCAGCTTCAGCTCTTTATCATATTCACCTCCGAGCTTCTTAGAAAGACCAACAGCGGCCAGTCTTTGCTCTCAGGTGTGTTCCTGCAGGTGGAGAAATCCCTGTGGGGAGGTGGGGGATGTTCCAGGCTTCAGTCGTCCTCCAGAACCTCCGAACTGAGAGAAGAGTTGATTTGAGGCACTGACGTGGCGACTCCACAGAGAACGACACAACAAGCACTTTCAGCATTCTGAAGGACCACGGTGTCACGCTTAGGCAAATCTCTTCTGTACTTTCCAACCGGAGATTATCTCCTGGAGTTAAGAATCACTGTGTTTACACACACACACACACACGCACACACGCACACACGCACACACACACACCCCTTTAGAAGCAGATGAAACCAAACCCGACACACTGGTCCTTTAAATGACCGATGCCTTCGTGTTTTTCTTGATTTTTTTTTCCTTGTTGGTGCCAATTCATTCAGGTTTTCTCACCAATAATCATCATCTTAATCTTGAAAATGATATTTAAGATAAAGCTCGGCAGTCACTGCAAGAAAGGAAACTCCATATAAGCAACAACGAATAAGCTATAGCTCTAAATGACACTGGTATTATTCTTTGATTTTATTGATCTTTGAGTCACGTGCCTGAACTTCTCTTTTCCTTCTGTTCCCTTTGTTGTAGCTTTGGAAAAACTATACATCCAAAATATTAGAAACTTTCAAATTACTCCAAAACTAAAGTTTTTCTTACTAATATTCCGATGTATGGTTTTTGCCTTTTTACTTTTTCTTTTGTTTTATTGTTATTTTGACAGAAAGAATTAAAAGAAAAGGATTTTGTTCGGTGTGAATCAGAACCGAACAGGTTTTGATGTTGCTTTGGAACTCCTGGTACTGAAACGCACATCCAGCCCTCCGCTCGCTGTTCCCCGCCCGCCTCAGCTCATGTAGCGTTGATAAAGTGTTCTTCATGCATTTTGGAGCTTCATGTCCGCCTGAACGTCCGACGATGTCCAGTTTTCCATCCTGTAGTCATTTAAAATGTAACACTGATGCACTAATGATGTTTTCCTCTCTGGAGGCAGATTCATGCTGTCGGGCCCTTTATTACATTTTTTTTCCATTTTCTTTTTTGTTCCGACATGCTGTTAGCTAACATTTAATTTTGTTGTAGTGTTTCTTTTTTTTTCTATATTTACTTCTTATGATTCATTATGTTATTGTCTCTGTTAGCACTATGATTTTGTCTCTGACGGGCATTCACATACTCCATTTCTCTACTTGAAGTAGGACGATCACGGGCTCTTCTTTCAGTTCCTTCTGCATCCGATCTTCTTAACATTTAGAAAACACCACCCAAAAAAATGAAATATTGAAAAAAAAAAAAAAAAAAAAAAAAAAGACAGAAACCTGCTGTTGGGAGAGCGTTTCCACGGTGACGGACTCACCCAGCCCCAGGTGCGTCCGTGGTACAGTGGTGCTTCATGGGAACTGTCAGCAGCCCTCCCCCGACACAAGGGAACGTGGGCGTGGAGCCCCGGACTGTAAGGACTATTTGAAGTATTCCAGACTGAGAGCCAGTCTGAAGCTCTGCTGCTGCAGTGGGTGAGGACGAGGCGGCGGCTCGCTCCCCGCCGCGGGACGCCAGCTTCTGATTTACCGAGGAGCGAAATGTGGCTTTGAATGGATGATTACAGTAAATTTCACACGTGTAACCAGTATGTTTACTATTATGTAACCTCTTAAAAATCAACCGAATAAAGTTCGAAACATTTGTATGAAGTGGTTTGAGGCTGTGTTGTTCAAAAGCTTCTTTCTGAGGAGGTTCATTCGAGAATCTCTGAGAAGCGACAGATTTTCACAGGAGTATGTGGGGGGTTTGGGTCCACGGCCGTTTCAGGAAACTTGGCATCCCCAAGCTCAGTTGAATTTAAGCCGACATTCTGCAAATGTTCCTTACGTAAGTTATAAGCCAAAATAATATTTAAATACAAACTTCACACAGTTTGATATTACAGCCCCGGCCAGGCGATTGATTGCTCATTATTAGTATTACTATAATAGAAAAAAAAAAAGTCCAAAAAATCAAAATCAAACTTTATTTGTAGAGCACTTTTCATATTAATAAAAACAACGCAAAGTGCTGAACAGTAAAAAACTAATAAAAACAAAACAATAAAAACCGCACCATCAATAAGTACACACACACACACACACACACACACACACACACACACACACACACACACACACACACACACAAACATACTCCCAATTTTTGCACACAGCAAAGCAGAGGAGACTTGGCATGGCACTAAGCATCATGGGAAAACACTACCAGTGGGGCCGCCCACACCAGGAGACGTCGCAGGTCACTAATACTGGGGCCCCAGGGCTCGACCCCCGACCCCATCAGACCAAGGGAACCTGCACACCAAAGTGAGGAGACCCCCAAGCCAGCTGGGACCAGAGGACCCGAGCGCAGTAACCCCAGCAGAGGACTGGATCCAGCTCCCGGTGTGAAGGACCCCCTCAGGAAACACTGGAATTAAACAGTGGAAAATATAAAAAGACATGATACAAAGTTAATAGAAAATAAGTAAGATAAGATCATAAAGTAAAAAAGTAAAATAAGTTAGAAGTACATAATAAAAATAGAATAAATAAATATGATAAGTAGAAAAAAATTAAAATGCCAAAAAATCAAAATAATGGAGATAAAAATGATAAAAGGTTAATTAAAAGTCTGATTAAAAAGGTGTGTTTTCAAGCTCCCTTTAAAACTATCAACAGTCTCTGCGGTCCTGAGGTTCTCCGGCAGGCTGTTCCACAGGCGGGGGCCGTAATGGCTGAAAGCCGCCTCGCCATGCGTCTTGGTTCTGGCTTTAGGAACACACAATAAGCCACTGCCAGAGGACCTCAGGGCCGCGAGGGTCGATACGGTAAAAACAGATCAGCTAAATAAGAAGGTTCAAGGCCGTTAAGACATTTAAAAACTAATAAAAGAGCTTTAAAATCGATCCTGAAGCGGACAGGGAGCCAATGCAGCGACTGTAAAACCGGTGTAATGTGGCTCCGCCCCCTGGTCCTCGTCAGCACGCGAGCAGCTGAGTTCTGTAATAATTGCAGGTTTGAAATGTTCTTTTTGGGAAGACCAGAGAGCAAGGCATTACAGTAATCTAATCGACAGGAGATAAAAGCTGCATTAGCACCTCTGTACTGGCCTGAGAGAGAAACGGGCGGACTCTGGTTTTATTCTTAAGATGATAAAATCCAATCTTAGTTATGTTTTTAATTTGTGGAATAAAACTTAGCTCAGAGTCAAAAATCACGCCCAGGTTCTTAACTGATAGTGCTGGTTTAAAATCTAATAATTTAGGTAAAATTTTCTCTCTCTGACCTTCGGGACCGATAACTAAAACCTCAGTACCTCAGTATTGTCCTGGTTGAGCTGTAGGAAATTCACTGCCATCCATGACTTGATGTCTGAAATACATTTAAAAGGGTTTCTATTGGCTCTGAGTCACCAGGAGACACGGCGATGTACAGCCGAAGAGTCTTTCTACACTTGTAGCTGTCTCAACTTTTCCAGATTTAAGGACTATTTATTAGGGATGCTTCAGTCCCAATCCCAGATGCTGCACGGGTTACTTCCTGATACAGTGTACAGCGGTGTAACTCCAGGCTTCATGCTGTTTCTCATTTGTAGCCTAATTGTTTCCTTGTTTGACACTTTTTTCTGACGCATTCCCTCACGTTCTCATCAAACCACCACAGTGAAGCGGGTCAGGACTCCAGTTACTCTGAGCTGCTTCTGAATAAGGGTGTTGTGTGTGTGTGTGTGTGTGTGTGTGAGAGAGAGAGAGAGAGAGTATGTGTGTGTATGAGTGAGTGTAAAAGTCAACAAACCGGCTGAATCCTGGACAACAAAGATGTCTCAGACCTGCAGCGATTCACAGTGGACCGCTTACTTCCTGGAGCAGAATGGAGGGCGTACATGATGTAACCAACCCAGCGGCGGCCATATTGGATCGTCAATGGAAACACAGGTAATGGTGGAGGCAACAACAAAAAAAAATAGAGCTGCCTCTGCCCTCTCTGTTTATATGTATGTATGTAAGTGAGAATACAGTTGTTAATTGTCAGGTGTATTTATGTCCTTTGTTTTCAAGGTTAATTTTCTCTCCACTTCAGGAGAAACTTCTTCATTTTCTATTGTCTACTGTTGGCCCGCTGTTTTTAACATTGACCTATCACAAAGGGTAACTTACGGAGAGTAAAAACAAATAAATAAATAAATAACTGATGCCCTCAAAGGGAAATCAGAGATATAAGATTTGTCCCACTGACGCAAAACGAGCCACTGAAAACACACCTTTTTTTAGCACCTTCAGTTTATTTAGGTAGACAGCAGGCATAGGACCAGCATGCACCTGGGTGGGCCTGTGGCAGCAGGAAATAATGACTTGAGGAAAATAAACCAAGACGAAATGCAACGAGTTTCTATGAACAAGGATTTTTTTTCTCTCTGTGCGTAACAGCGCCCACCAGTGGCCCGACAGGCTCAGTACATCGCTCTCAATGTCTCTGCAGCTTTCATGTCAACGCAAAACATTCCTGAAACGAAGAAACATTATCATGTTAAGACAGTCACAAACCCTCAATATGTTGTTGGTATTAAAAGAGGTAAGTACAGTTTTCTGTTTTTCTTTAATTATGTTTTGAAAAAAGGAAACAAATTATTTAATTTCACTTACAACTACCACAAGACTGCTGCACCACATATATGTCTATACACCATAGATATATACAACATAGACTTGGTAGACCCATTCATTCACAGTCAATGCAAGGTCTATGTATCATATGTCTGTGGTGGTCATGGTCATGCTGTTATGCCAGTGTTCTGTCGAAATGTGCAGCAAAAAAAAAAAAAACAACAAAAAACACAAAATCCAGCTGTATTTAGTGGGGAAAGGGTACTCACGTGAGGCGGGGAGGCACAAATCGATGCCTGGGAGATTTGTATTAATATGTCAATATTTTTTACCATTTTGCTGCTAATAAATACTGATTAAACATATAATATCACAATAATGTTTTTGAAAAAAATGCTAGAAATCTACTTCTATCATTAAAAAGTTTGACACATGTGTTGGCCTAGTACTGCGCCGTGGCGTTAAGCCAGCGTTAAGCACCATACCATGCACCTTCACATCGGATTACGCAATGGAGGCACATTTCAACTGGCGGGCACATTTCCACAGAACATTGGTTCTGGGGAAACTTGAAGTCTAGTAGGTTGGACTTCCTTGTTGGAAACACGCAGATAGAATTGCTAATGTTTCATAATATAAAATCCTCCGTAGAGCTAGTGGGGGGTGAAACTGCTTATTATTGACTGTAGATGAGTTTGGCCGGTGGGAAAAGCAGGATACGGCTGCTTTAAGAGCAGTTTTGATGCTAACTCTACATCTCTAGGAGCAAGCTGCTCTTCCCTGCTTCAGGTTACATTGTTGTGTCACGTCTGCGCAAGAAGCAGTGTTTGTTTTTATTGGCTGATTAAACTTATTGGTTTAATTCATCAGTTTTAGACAAGCCTCTTCTGAGTCACCCTGTCTAAGGTGACCCAGAAACAATGAGCAATGGCTTTAAAACGTCACCGGCCGACAGACGAGGAAAAACTGTGTGGTTTCATCTCTCGGCCTCCTCCAGGAATTTGGCAGAAACCTGCATAGCGAGCCGTCCGCCTCTTTTTGACGGCGTTAATACTGCATGGCTCTGTGTACAGTGGAGGATGTGGTGTCTGCTCGCAAAAGGAACACAGCTGGAGGAACTTCCTGGTCGGCTGGAGGCCTTTATGACGCTGTTCACCACCGTTCTTTTAACCCAGAACCCCATGGACACTTGTAGAGTTTGTTCATATTTGGTCAAGAGGGCCAAATCGTTTATTAACAAAGAGGACTGAAAATTTCACAACTTCTAATAACAATATGTGTTTTTAAATTGTCTCGTGTAGTTTCCTTAAATGTAACGAGAAGTGATTTCAATCACTTAAATCTGTTTGCTTCTGACATTTCTTCCTTCTTGTCAGTGTAATGATCATTATCACCAGAGGATTATCACCAGCAAGACATTTTTTGTCACTTTCCACCCAAAGTAAAACTTGGCTGGAGCCAAAAATCATTTTAAAGCATTTAATCTGCAAAAAGCTCAAAGCATTATTCTACTGAGCATCTGGAAAACATTATCAAGTGTCAGATCCACACTTCAGAACGGTGCGGTACAGTTTTTAATGTTTCATCGTTTTTTTTTTTAAGGCATTTTGAGTAAATGCAGCTATTTCCCTATTTAAAAAAAAAAACATTTTACTGGCTGGAGAATTCATAATAATAATAATAATAATAATAATAATAATAATAATTATAATAAATGTTTTTTCACATGAAGTACAACAAATATGTATTATCATCATGTTTAACAGTGAAATTCTGAGACACAAACCTTCATCCCTCGTTGACGTTTCACTAAAATTCATCCACTCTTCAAACCTCATGTTCTAAATTCCACTTTGATTGATAAAGAGATTTTTTTTCAGCTCAGTGTAACAAAACACACACTCTGGATGTACATTTTCAATGAAGTCTGTGATCCAACAAACAAATCCAATGAATGAACCTTTTCAAAGAACTTTATTCAGCCTCATTTTAACTTCTGCCTCTCAAGCCGAACCAAAAATCATTTCGCTCTCCTCCTCAAAACTGTGTCAAACTCGGGACTGCTCTCAAAATAGAACCCTGAACCCACCTTCTCTCAACTCCATTGTTTGGCCTTCAAAAGAATTTTAGATGCAATGCAGGACGGCCTGCATGCAGTCAGCCACGCCTTCACTGTACTTTCCCCGGCGGGGACGGGTGTTTGACGACGGCGGCGGCTGAATGCCGTGCTGAGTGGTTTACAAACGCCTGAAGGGGGTGACTTACTCTGAAAGGTTTTACATATTTCACTCACACACACACACATATATACTGTATATATAGATATATATGTCGGGTCACACGTCTATTCCATATTCTGAGCAAATTCTACATCTGTGCACATTCTAAAAGCAATAAAACGTTTTTTCATCTTAAACCTTGACGTTTTCTCTAAAATAAGTTCTGATCAGCTTTAAGGTCACTGGATGGCACGGCTCCGACCGTTCAGCATAACGGAATGGATAAAAAAACATTAAAACACGTCACATCTTTTTGTCAGTTCCATCTAAATATCTGCATCTCTCCAAAGAAAATTGTGAACTTTTCATGAACTTCTTGTAATTTTCCTCTCACGACCCAACTTCAGCGCCCCCAGGGTCCACCGGTGGGCCGTAGACCATGTGTTGAGAGTCGCTGAGCTAAATCTCTGAAAACCAGTGACACACACACACACACACACACACACACACACACACACACACACACACACACACACACACATTCCGTCATGCTCACTAGTGGATCATGTTTCCTTAACCTTACAGTAAATCGTCTTTTGGCTGGTTGGACGGGACGGTTCGCTGCTCCTCTTATCTTCGGCTGTGTTCCTGAGTCTCAGTCACTGCAGCTGAATGTTGGACTGATTTTATCTTCCCAGCTACTATAAATTAAGTCTTTTCTTCTGCACTAAACAGGTGCGCGGAAAAGATCAACTAGAAAACTATTCATCCATGAAAAGTCCTTTCATCAGTGTGTGTGTTACGCACAGTTCACACAGCTGTAAATGAAATAAGACCTGTTGCTTAGTGAAAGATAATGATATTTTAAGGTCTATTTAAAAGAAGTGAGTCAGCAGTGAAGGTTTGTGGATGATTTAACGCCTCTCATTCCTCTGCGTTTCATTTCATTTCATTTCCTCGCTCCTGCTGTCATATTTTTAAACTGTTTTGGAAAAGTGATCATACTGGATTCCTGCAATTCTTCCCATCTTTTCTTTTGAAAATGTAATGATATAATGAAGAAAACACTAGAAGAAGACAAAAAAAGTTGAGTTGGACATCACGACAGACTCTGCAAAACGTTGTTTTGCCAGTTTTTTCGACGCAAAAGACACGATGATAAACTTTAAATAGGAACACGGAAGTCACCTATTTTTAAGCTTTTCATTCACAAAATGTTTCATTTACAAATTGTTTTTTATTTATAATTTATACTCGTTTAAAATTAAAAAAAAATTCTTAAAAAAGACTGATATTTCTTAAATTCATCAGTATTTCATGTTTTTTTTTGATGAACTGACATCAATTCAATGGGTTTTTCTGCTTTTAACTGGTAATCCTCTTTGTGACGGCTTATCTGTGACTCACAATAACAACACAAGATGGAAAAAAAAGGTCCTCTTACAAGGAAGCCCGGGAAATAATTAAACCTGTTATATCACTTTTCAGGAAGTACAGCATCTCCTTTAACGCAGAGACAGAGCTGAGCAGCGGAGGGCAGAGGTAAGTTTAACTCTCCTCTCCCGTTTAAACTTTTAGATCGTCTTTAGACGAGGCCTTTTATCTCAATCTGGGTGTTTTGTGAGGTTTACTGTTGGGAACAAAGCCTCTTTGAGACGTAACAGTAAAGTGTTTGACCTGCTGATTCTGAGAAAGTTGACTGAAGACCTGAGTTTGACGAGCTGAGAGGAGAACGTTCTTCCATCCTCATGGGAGTCGGACTGCCCTCATTTGAATTTCTAACGTTTTGCATTTGGCTGACCTGACTGCAAAATGGTTAAAAGAAACACACAGACTCTTTAGAAACTACAATTTCTTTGTTCTGTTCTGTGACGATCATTTTCTTCGTCTCAGAGGATGAACGCTTCGGGTGTTTGCTCGTCTGGTGTCACTGTCAGACTTTCATTCTACAGTTTTTCACCACTAAACATGCAGTCATTGCTTCAATGAAACCATATTCTGTGTGACACTCTTGGTACATTTGTCTTGTTTTTTTTTTGACAGATTCACCTTTCTCTTTAACCTGACGCGCCACATTCTTTTTCCCCTTTTGCGAGAGACTTTTGTGTTTATTACAGACAGTTTTATATAATAATCATATAGATTTTTAGAGAAATGGTAATTAAACCAAGTAGTTTTAGGGCATAAGTTACGTAAATACTGACTCCCCTATTTCTAAAACATAAATAAATGAATGAATAAAATTCTTGAATGAGTTCAGCACAGCCCCCTGAACAGAAATCTGGCCCTGTAAATCTTTCTGATTTCTATGTGCGAACACTAACAGTCTGCTCAGGTTTCAGCCTTTTGAAATAAAAAAAGAAAAGTGAGTAAGAATGGAAAAAGCGGCTTCTCGTCCTGCTTCAATCAGGCAGTTTATTCAAGCGTGTTGGGAAACTGTTGTGAATTTTCTCGGTCAGTATACGAAGCGATCTGTTACTGGATCAGCGATGATGAAATCTCAGCTCCTGGAGGACTTCAGGGATCCTGTGCAGGATTTGGAAATCGCACATGAAGAAATGATTTCAGGATGTGTCCGTGGCGTCGCTGTGGACCTGCAGACACGAGCCTCATCCCTCCCCGCGTGCGCTTCAGATGCTTCTGTCTAGACGGCGCCTTGGTCCCGCAGTCTGTTGACGAACAGGCCGTCAGGCGTCTCTTCACCCTCAGACTGAAACGACTAATGTGTGCAAATTGCAGCACAGATCCTTTCAACCACTTCAGATGTCACAATGTTCCTGCTGCCGGCTTTAAGCTTTCACCTTAATATGCGATGTAATCTATTTAATTGCCCTGTTGAGGATAAATGGAGGTTCTTCTGGAATCTTATTGCTGTTTTCAGACAACATGGAGTATTTGGGCCACTCATTAGAAAAAAACAAAAAAACAAACACAATTCAATTGCAGGTACTTTGTTTGGCGCAAACACTGTTCTATATAAAACAGCACTGGAGGAAGAAGGGTGTTTGTTCTTGTAACCATGAGGACAAAAGGCTCTTGTTGATCAAATGACGCTCCATTGTTCAGGTGTAAAGTAAAACGGCGCCTGTGAAGTGTTGTGTCTGTGTGAGGATGAGCGATGTACCTGTAAACTTAACGGACTGAGGAGAAGAAGAAGAAGAAGAACGACGAGCTGAACATCAGTCGCTCACGCTCCTGTTTTTATGAGCTCAGGACAGGATTCTAAGGTTTGACAGAGGAGTAGATGCCTTCAGGGTTCACATTAATCACTGTCTGCCTCTGCATCCTCTGCCTCTTACAACGGAACACAAAAGGCCGAATTGTTGTCTAAATATGATAATTATCTCAGAGCTGACAATGCTACGCCCCACTGCATGACCGCTCTGCTCACATTATTTGCTAAATGCCACCAACGGTGTGAAATAACCTCAAAACCATTAACCTCTAAAACGTAGAATCAACCTTGAATGAAGGCCTTTTATCATCAGATTAAAACTAACGCTGATTTATTTGTTTTAATAACTAATCCTTTGGATCAGAAATGTGGGTCGATAAAAGTTAATCATTTCTATCAGCGTTTGCTGTGAGAGCATGTTTTGACTTGACTTTGACTGGAGGAAGTTTGAGGACGCACGAATGCAGTTGTGTCTAGATCGCTGTTCACAATCCTGTGATAACTCATTTGAATACAGAGAACAAAGGTGTGTTTTTTAATGATATGTGACTAAATTCCCAAACAGGCTTATCCCGTCTCTTTGAGGATGAGGATCAGGTTAAAGGGGGCTGAGGAGAGAGTCTGAGCCGATGGGAGCTGAGACTCCCGCCAGCGGTAGAGTTCACCTTCACTTCAGACGGTTCCTGTTGGGTCAGTCAGACTCATCCACAGCAGATGTTCAATCGGGCTCAGAGATCTAGAGGCCCAGCTGGCTTGGGAAGCTGGTGGAGTGTCATCTCGAGTCGTCCATCGACCAGGAAATGACTACCAAACAGCCGACGCACTATCCTAGAGACCCTGCCAGATGTCAACCTGGTGGGCGGCTTACTGGAGGTCATTACTGTCCAAATGTCCAGAGAACAACCTCTTGTGGGGTTAATGGACTTAAATATCCACGGTTACACTGCTGCCTGAACCATCCGACCATCCACCGGACATCGCGGCTGGATCCAAGTACAACTCAAAGCTGCCCAAAAGACATTTTGTTCCTGCGTGTTTTTCCAGATCACCTGGTTTGATGACTAGGTTAGTCACTGAGCCAGGGCTTAGGCAGATCACTGCCTCGCTCAGTACAATAGATAAATAAATAACATATATTCTTTCAATAGGTTTATATAAAAGCTAAACGGTTCTATAGTTGGAAATAATCATCAGTTTACGTT
The DNA here is from genome assembly GCF_902148845.1 of Salarias fasciatus. NCBI lineage: Eukaryota > Metazoa > Chordata > Actinopteri > Blenniiformes > Blenniidae > Salarias > Salarias fasciatus. The sequence goes on from NC_043759.1 coordinate 24,646,850, forward strand.
GTCACTGCTGATTAACCTTGGTTCATGTTAGAAGAGTCAGAGAGTATCGACTTGACATTTGGGCGTCAACAACTATTGTGACTGACAAGCACTACAGTGCAGAGAGAGAGAGAGAGAGAGAGAGACGGGGGGAAGGGAGGGAGTTTGCATAGTTTCATAAAGCTCTTTTCATATTTGGACTTTGAGTAAAATGTTCAGCAGAATGCCCTCGGCTCGGTCTCACTTGATTTCAGTTTGCATTCAGATCCTGTCTGCACGTGTTTGTCCTTATTCTGTGTTGTGGACACCTGCTCACCTTGCACAGAGACTGAAGAATGCATAAGACGCTGCTGTGGAAGTTTAATGGAAGTTGTGTTTTGGCCTGAAATCGTCCCCCGTCATGGGAGCCATGGAGCGAGAGTGTTACGTGGGAACCATTTCAGTTTCCCGTTCATTTGTATTTGTCATGCTGACGGTTTTGACCGCCATCCAGAGCAGGGTAGTGTTACACTCTGAGCCTGTCTCTTTAAGACGGTTTCTTTCTCTGTGATGTTGACAATACCTACGATACAAGTTTGAGCGATACGCTGCGGCGCGCACGTCTCCCTCTGCTCCAGCACACTCCACAACAAACCGGACAGTTGAAGACTGTCGCCAGCTACATGAGCCACGACTGAAAACAATCTGTGTTTAACCTTAAGGTTCTCTAACGCGGTAAGAGCCACGGGCTTCCTCTTTCATCAGTTTTGTAAAGAAACTATACTATTCTTATTCTTGTTTAGAACTCTTGGAAGTATAACTGCTTTAAAATCTGACCACACAAACAGAGCAGCATGGTAAACAAAAAAGAAAAAGAGATTCAAAAGAATACTGTATCACAGGGGAAAAAAAAGTGTGCAAATAAAATGTTGTGTGTTCAAAGCCACAGACAATAGGTGAGTTGTTTGAAAGGTGTTATTTCCTGGAGACATTGTGCACATGGCAAATTTTTCACATATCTGTCAGCGTGGCTTCATAAGCATGCAGCTGAGTGTTGCTACTCAGAATATTAATGATTTAAAGCATGTACACATGTCGTACATCAATAATATTCAACTTGCACTATATTGCCAAAAGTATTTGCTCGCCTGCGTTTACATGCACATGAACTTGAGTGATTTCCTGTTCTTAAACCGGAGGATTTGATCTGATGTGGGTCCAGAACAGCTTCAACTCTTCTAGGAAGGTTTTCCACAGATATACAGTGGGAGAGTTGATGGGAATTTTGGAACATTCGTGAGGTCAGTCATTGAGGTGGGAGGAGAGGGTCTGGCTTGTAGTCTCTTCTCTGCTCTGTCAGGTTGAGGTCTGGACTCAAACTGGATCCTCCAGGTCTTAATAGACCTGCTTTCTGCTCTGTGTTACGTCCCCCCTTAAAGGTGTTACAAATGGCTAAGCTCGGGGTTGGGGAGACGCAACAACTTATGCGTAGGCCTACTGGGCTGATGTAAATTAGGCTTACGGCGGCGTGCGGGCAAAACAAGGTACAACACAAAAGAACTCAGGTGGCCTTTTCCAAAGGAAAAGGGAATTTTATGTAACCAAAGATAAATCAAATAGAAGCAGTGTTACCAACAATTTTACAGGTTATAACAAAAATGCCAAACACAACCAGAAGGGTTTGGACAAAAAAAAAAAAAAAAAAAAACTAGCAAAAAACAAAAATGGGGAGAGCTAACAGAGGGTAGGAGGACGTTAGGAGAAGGGCCCTGTGGGCGGTGCCACCTAGCCTGGTAAACCAGACCCGCCCACTCCTCATCCACATTTGGATTTGGAGTTAAGCTTAGTCTGGACAGGAGCCCACTGAAACTTCTTGCAGGGAGTGTCGGTTACTCCTTTGACTGACAGCGCACTTCAGCCAATCAGCGCTTCAAAACAAATACGTCATCAACATGCTCTAAGGATTAGCATTAGCTCATTAGCCCTAGCTTCCTTACACGCAAAGACACGCGAAAACGTCTTTTCCTGTAAGAAACTCACCAAGCGCAGACTCTTGCTCTTGCTTGATTGTTGTAATTCTTGGTATTTTGGCTATAACTTTACTGATTGCAGCTTTCAGACGATGGTTAAAGTTAAAGTCCGTCATCTCCGCTACGCGCAGCGATAGCGTCACGTCCGATTTAGCCACCGGAATTCGCCAAAAAAATTTGAAAACAAAAAGCAGCAATGCTGATTGGCTCGGCTGTTTCAGCACTGCGTGAAATCCCCTTCTATGGGCTCCGACCCAGACTGAGCTCATCTCCAAAATCCAAACGGATGAGGAGTGGGCGGGTCTGGTTTACGAGGCAAGGTGCCACTAAACACACACACAAACCCTAAACTTCCCCTACACCTCGACCCTGTGACCCTAAATACCTTAACCAGTGACTAACCCTAACTAACTAACTGAGCCTCGCCGTAACCTTACCTGTCTGCTACAACAGATCATGGCAGCCGCCCACACTTACCTAGTGTGTATAGACAGAAAGTTTCCTGTGTGAATGTAGACCCCAGGGTGTCTTACCTGGAGCCCTTCTCCAAGGATGAAGACAGTACAGAAAATGGGGAAGACTACATGAGGGAGACAAACATGATCACACCCTGACACATAAAGGCAGCAGCCGTAACACTCTGGTGTCCGTCGTGTTAGAACAGGAAAGGGGTCATCTCAGGAAACAGTCCAGAATGTTTCAGTCTGCTGAAGCTTTCAGAGTTCTTTCACCAGAACTGAGGGGCCGAGTCCAACTCCCCAAAAACCAGTCCAGACTGGAATCCAGAATCCTCCTAAACCAAACTTTACACCTGGTACAATGCAGGCAGACAAGAACTGTTCTCCTGGAAACAACTAAACCCAGACAATCCATCGGACTGTCCGTCAGATCATCCATCAGACTGTCCAGTGCATCCACTGAACCGTCCATCGGACTGTCCATTGTGTCGATTGGACTGTCCATCAGATTATCTATTAGACTGTCCATCAGACCGTCTATTGTGTCCATCAGACTGTCTATTTGACTGTCCACTGCATCCACTAGACCGTCTTACCGTCCATCAGAATGTCCATCGGACCGTCGGCGTCCACTGAGCTGCTCTGGGACATCCGGTCACTGAGTTAATGTTCCCGTTAGCCTCCACTTCTTCATAGTATTACTGACAGTTGATTGTGGAATATTAAGTCATGAAGAAATCACACGGCCGGACTTACTGCACAGGTGGTATCCTGCCACTCGACTTCACCGGGGTCAATATTCCTGGTTCTGAGTTTCAGCCAGTCTGAGAAGATTCATTTGGTGTAACAGGCTGTTTCCATGGGTAGAACAGCTGTGGTCCAGCATGAACTCTTCAGCCCTACAGTATGTTGTTAGTCTTGAGTCAACGTCAGGATCATTTCGGTATTTCACTGACTGTAACCTGCGATCAGAGCTGCTGCCAGTCGTGTCCACTGAAATTTAAAAAGAACCCGCAAAAGCAACTGCAATATTGTTCCCAAAGACGGCAAATGTTTGCAGTGCCTCGTGGTGCCAAGTTCACATACAAAGGGTGCGGCAGCTCGCCTTCTACTCAGTTGGGCTGTTCATGGATTAAACTCCAGTTGCACAACACAGGAGACTAATGCTGTTGGTTGTGTTGGCTTTCTTCACTTGCTTGCTTTCCTCTCTTCTGCATCAACTGAAAAAAAAAAACTTACCGTCATTTGCAGCATGTCGACATTAAGCTGAGGGGACGTCCCAGGGCCTATGTGATATTTGGATGTGGACGACTCGGCTGGTGATATGTAGCGCCTTCAGCGGGTGATTTTCCATTGGCGAGGACGAGCCGATGAGGTGAGTTCAGACTGTTTTCATTTATATGATGCTGGTTAGTGGTTTGAAGGCCAGTTTATACTCTGGTGCAGTTCAGTCAGTTCACTGGGTGATCTGGAAATATCAGATGAAATCTGTTCTACTGGAACGCTTCACAGTGAGCGCTTCATTTCAAAGCCGAATGCAAAGCAATGAATGTAAAACAGTGACACTCGAAGAAATCTGAGGTCTTTCTTGCTCTGTTTGTCCAGATTTGACGTCCCTGCTTCTTTCATGATGTAGTGACCACATTTAATAGCCTGCTCATTTCTTCACGTTGTTTTTATATTCAAACTTACAACAATTAGATGAAGACCATCAGAAAATAGTTTTTCGGTTGGATGAAGGAGGCGTCGCTTGTGTACAACTTTAGAGTTCATATGAAGAACGAAATAAAAAAAGAGTTGCACAGATATGGAAACCAGAGTCCTGAAACTCTTAGAAATGAGCCTGTAAGTGAAAAATACCAAAACCACTGAATGGTAAAATCTTTTGCCCATTTCAAGAAAACACAGAGAATGTTTAAGTGTGAGTTAAATTCCAGCATCAATAAAGCTTTAGATATAAGATGAACAACTAGACTCAGCCTTCAGCAGATTAAATCATTACTGATTGCCTTAAATGGCCTCCCACAGCTTTTACTTGCAGATTTTGTAATGTATTTTCTGTGTTGTGCAGCTTATTTTTTATTTTCAGAATTTGTTTTGTTCTTGTTTTTTTTTTTTTTAGCCATTGTATCAGTTGATTTCCATATTGTGTATGTTGATCCAGCTCCATCCTCATCACTCCATCCAGTTCCATGTTCAATCCAAGGAAATGAACGCCGTAACCTCGTCAAACCTCCCATTCACACCACGTGGTTTGAAACCTCGTGGTGTAAATGGGATCTCACGCTGCAGATTAACAGTTTGAGGAGCAAAGGAATCATAAAGCTCTGTCAAATCTCTCCTCTACTTACAGTTTTTTTTCCATATGCATGACCAGCACATTTATTTTATTTTTTTAACAAGTACAATTCCAAAAAATATAAAACATTTAACATGGGACTTTTTGCAGTATCAATAAACTGTTGGTGTTAATGATGGAACTATTTGGCTAATATTGAAAATACACAAATAACCTGAACAAATGTTGTTTTTATAAACACTAAATCCAATCTGTAAAGGTTTGTGACCAATAGAAGTTTTTATGCTTCTTTTTTCCTGCTTTTCCACCTATTTTTTTGCATTTCTCCAACAGTTGTAAAAGGAATGGCCATATTTAAGAATGTCTGGATCACTCTCGCCGTTGAGATACTTGTAGTTTTGGGAAAGGTGACTTTGGATGAGCACTCGAGTCGTCTGGCTTTACAGGTTGGTCCATGTTGGGTGTTTTTTATATTAGTAAACAAAATGTGTGAAATTTGACATTATTCAGACTTTTCTGTTTTGTTGTACGTGTGTGTGTGTGTGTGTGTGTGTGTGTGTGTGTGTGTGTGTGTTCTTAGGAAAGCCATGAAAGTCCCTGGCTGCCTCACACCCGTCAGAGGAGGAACGGTTGGTTTGATATTCTCTGGAATTGCAATCATGAAAATATAATATGCTTCTTATTAGTTTGTACATTTCAAATGCAATTCTTTTAACGAATGAGTAACCTTTCTGGCATTTTCTTCGTGCTTACATCACTACTCGGTATCAACAAGTAGCTGAAGGTTACTACTTGTATGTTGAATCATACCCATTAAGCAAACGATATACAAAGGTACACCCAGTTCGGTGTGGAGCGTCTCTCAACACATCGACGGATGGAATTTGAAATCAAAGGATCTATGAAATGATATACGTGCTTAATAATTACTGCCTGCAGCTAAATGTTTAGCAGTGCGACGATGCTACACTGCTGAGCTCTTATACGCACAATCACATGGCTTTTTAAACTGAAACTCCCTGTCACTCATCCGGTTTGATTGTCCGATGTTCTGCTGCCTCAGCATCACACCTGAAAGAAGGAGGCAAAGGAAGCGAGTGGTTACTGCCTGGCCGTTAACTCTTCGCACGTTCTGCAGCACTCACTGCACTAGAGTGTGTCTAACTGGAAAACAAGTGTCCGTAAAAACAAACATGTTTAGGTCTCTCAGGATTGAGCATTTTTGAGAAGCTGCAGTCGTCTAATGGATTTTCCCCCGAGATCTGTGAAGACTTGTTGCTTCTTGAAAATGTTCTGTCGCGTTTGCTTCATTTCTTTTCGTTCTGTGTGAAGAGCTGAACGTCTTCAGTGAAGTACTGATCAGTAGGATCCACAGGAGGCTGAAGATGAGATTGTTTTAGCAACACAGAGATGAGCTGAAGCTGCTCGTCCATGACGGGTTTTAAAGATCGTACTCGTCCACAGCCCAGGTGAGACGTCAGAATGATCTTTGCTCTGTCTTCCAGCTTTGCCATCTCACGAGGAGTATGAGGTGGACCTGGAGCTGAACCTGACAGACATCAGCACACTGGACCAGATCAGGAGCTTCCTTCACAGCATCAACGGTTCCCTTTCGCTGAGATCAGACGTGAATGTTACACACTTGGAAATCACCACAGGTAAGAAAATCTTACTTCCTCATATCTTGTTTTTGTTACCGAAACTGATAAGGTCTTCTTTGCATGCTTCTTTGCTCAGTCAAGCATGTCTCTTTTTGTTTATCTCTGACTAAAATTTTCCAATCATTTTCACAACACCTGCTAAAAAATAGTATTTTCATAGTTTATTGCTTGTATAAATGAAAAAAAGATGAAAAATAGCAAACTTACCCCCCCCCATAAGAGCAACATTCAACTTTCCTTTCCTTTCTGCCGAGATGTTACCTAAAACATTCAGATCTAAACTCCAGATCTGTTGAGGAAGTAAAACTTTAGTTGAAGTCATGGTTAAGACTTTTGAAAATGTGACATGCTTTCCATTCTGCACATTTCTCTGCAAATCATTCCGCTCCTCTTGTAATTGAAAATTGAACGTCTCACGCTTAGATTTTAATTTATTCTGCAAACTTGGCAACTAAAGATACTTGCACGGGGCCAGATTCACACCTGTGTGAGTGTTTTCCAGTTTGTTGACTTTGAATTTCTATTGTTTGCTTGCTGGCGATCTGCCACGATGCGCTTCTCGCCAAGTCAGTCGGGGAAATAACGTCTCTACCGACTGAGGTTTATCTGGAACATATTCAACCTGGCAGCAGAAGAGATGCGATCAAAAAACCGCCAATGCAGAGATGGGGTTTTACACTGTGAACGTTTGGTTTCAAAGTCTGAACCTTGAGAAGCTTGCAGGTGCCATCGAAAACTGTGACTCTGTGTTCTCCATGTTGCTGTTCAGGGGTAAATCCTTTCTTCATATATCAGCATCAACATACAATAAAGCCTTCCTCAGCCCCTTAACTCCTTCAGTCGTTAATTGTACCGTATCTGAGATTCCAGCAGTACCAGTTCGGTGCACTGGGAGGCAGCAGTGGGTCACGGTTCCTCTGGTTTTCAGCAGTTTCTTTGCCATTTGTTAAAAAAACATTGTTGCTTTGAATCATTTGTTATTTTTCATGTTCAGATCTGCTGCTGCTTCTTCTGATTTGCGACACTGGCGCGCCTCACTCCAGTGAGGCTCTTTATTATTCGGATAATTCAAACCCTTTACAGCTGAATCCTCCGCTGTTAAAACAGTCCTTCACTTTGTGTGGTGGTGTAATTATGTGCATGTTGACGTGAGTTGTTAGAAAAATTGAACAAAAGATTGAGATCAGTCTTTCTGACTTTAGAAGGTGACTTTGTTGAACTCACAACTCGTAAGTTCAGCTGATTCTCATGGTGAAATATGACTTTATCAGCCCCTGTTGGAGTCATTCACATACTTCACGGTTCAGTCTTGTGATCCAGATCACCGAATCTACAATCAAAGCGTAACCGTAACCAAGAGACACACACGCACACACACACACACACACGCACACGCACACGCATTAATCTTTAACATCCATTCCATGCTGTGAGTGTCAAACAGTGAAAAGTCCAAAACGCTGATGACTGACGCAGCAGACACATTATTATTGTTTTGTTACAGTCAAGAAACGCAGTTGCTTCTGTTTTATGTTTCTCCTGTACTCTCATTGTGCTACCTCCTCCTCCTCCTCCTCCTCCTCCTCCTCTTCCTCTTCCTCAGTGTGTTCCCCGAATGGAAGTGACTTCCAGTGCAGATGCGAGGACACGTTCTCCTGGTCTCGTGAAGACTGTCTCACGTACGGAGCCTGCAGCGACATTGTTAGTGACAGCTGTTCATGTATCTCCAGTCTCCCATCCGATGGACCATACTGCGAGCCGCGACAGACACGTAAGACTTTCCACTTCTGTTAGCAATGGGAGGACTTTCAATCAAGCGACTCTGCTTTTCAGATGCACTCAAAGGACTTCAGTCTGAAACTGGCCTCTAATCGTTGTCTTTCAGCTGCAGTGGTTTATGAATACCAGATTTTGTTGGAGGTCAACACGACTTCCCTCAGTGAGCTGAGAAACAGCATAAATCTCATTTTCCCCCTTCAAATCAACTCTAGTGTCAACGTCTCAGCTGCCGTGGTCACTACAGGTAAGAGCTCAAACTTCGGGTCTTAAAAGGCAAATTTAGTGATAATGAGTCATTTTAAAATTCATTGTGTGTCACATAAATGAACGTAACAAACATAAAGAAACTTTGGATCTCAACAGTGAAAGTTTCTGGTAAAAAATATTTGTATTTATTCATGTCAAATGTATTTCTTTTGTTTTTCTTTCCTGGAACTTTTGAACTAAATTGGAAAACAGATTTAAGTTTCCACTGACGGGTGGATAGTGATGCACACACAAAAACATGTGCAAAGCCATATATTACAAAACAATTTGTAAAAAACTGCAATTTTGCAATTTACAAGTAAATTTTTCTCAACTACCTCATTGTATTGCAGGACTCAGGAGTTCATCAGATGTGGAAAAAGAAAGTAAAAACTACTTTGTCTTCAGGGACTTTTTTTTCCAACTCAGAGACATTTTAAAGATATGGCAAGAAATATGTGGATAATGATCAAGTTATGGGAAATGATAAAATACAAAGTATTTAGTTTTTCATAGCAATTGAAAACTGTCTTGAAATATTCAACACTAACAAGACCAAACAGAGTATAAGAAGCACTGAAGACACAAAGTCTGCTGTGTTTTGCTGTGTTGAAACATCCATTGCAGCGATACACACATTCACACACACTCACATTCCTGCATGGGCCATGCAGGGTCCGCAGTTAGGAAGCTTTCTTTGACTTTGAGAGGAAAATGAGCTTCAGAGCTTCAGACCTTCAGACGGATGTGTTTGTTCTCCGTGTGTCTCCAGTCTGCTCTCCGAGCAGCGACGGCTTCCAGTGCAGGTGCGAGGAGGAGTACCGCTGGTCATGTGACCAGTGCGAGACGTACCAGTCGTGTGACAACGTCACCGACAGCACGTGTGGATGCATCAGCGGGATCCCGGCCGGTGGGCCGTTCTGCCTGTCCGAGGCCGAACACGGTGAGTTCAGTTCAGTTCAGTTCAGTTCAGCTGTCTTTACGCAGTGTCGAATCCGACACGGTCAGTTCAGAGAGGAAGAGGAGACGGTGGGAAAGAAAAAAGCTGCAGAACCAGGCTCAGAGCGAGAGGCGTTCTGTAGAACCAGAGTCAGAGACAGTCGAGAGCTGAAGACATGACCAGTCAACTTCTGGAGAGTTCTTCAGTGTTTAGAAACAGCTCCATCTGCTGGTGAAACCATGATGCCACAGAGCCTGATGAGTTTTGAGCATTGTTTTGTGTGTAGATGCTGTTTGTGATCTTACAGGCTCTCTCTCTCTCTCTCTCTCTCTCTCTCTCTCACAGACTTTACAGAGTGTCATACAACAACACCAACAACAGCAACACCAACATCAACGTCAACACCAACAACACAAACAGCAACACCAACATCAACGTCAACACCAACAACACAAACAGCAACACCAACATCAACGTCAACACCAACAACACCAACAACAGCAACACCAACATCAACGTCAACACCAACAACACAAACAGCAACACCAACATCAACGTCAACACCAACAACAGCAACACCAACATCAACGTCAACACCAACAACACAAACAGAAACACCAACATCAACGTCAACACCAACAACAGCAACACCAACATCAACGTCAACACCAACAACACAAACAGAAACACCAACATCAACGTCAACACCAACAACACCATCAACAGCAACAAGACCAACATCGACACCAACAACAACACCAACAACAGCAACAACAGCAACACTAACAGCAACAACACCAACAACAGCAACAACGGCAACGCCAACATCAACAACAACAGAAACAACAAGTAAGACTGAAAGAGAAAACCTGCAAGCCTCCCCTCACATCTTATTTTGAGTCTGTCAAGGTGATTCAGATAAACAAATGTAATGTTCTGTCTGATATGTCTGATCAATGTAACACAATATTATTATGATTACTGTTATTTAATTATCTTTTTTGGCGGAATGATACTGCTTTGCTGTCCTTAAATCAAGAACAACAACAGCAACAACAACAACAACAACAACAATAATAATAATAATAATAATAATAATAATAACAGTTATGATTTATTTATTTAATGGCATTATTTTCTAATAATAAATTGTGATAGAGAGAATAAATCGGAGAGTCAAACATTATTCATTATTCATGATCATTATTATTATTGAAAATATTTTGGGGGTACCGAAGTTTCTGTAGACGTGAGCAACAGCAGCAGCAGCCAAACACTCACCAGGTATTTCAAACTGAAAGCCATGAACTACCAGCAGAATGGTTTTTATTGTCTACAGCTCCCAGAAGTTGTTCACACTGATATCTTACAGAAATCTTAAATTATTTGGAAATCCTGTTTTTTTTTTTTTACCAAGGTGAGTGTAGTAAACTGTAGTAGTGGAAATATGCTCATCACTGGAGCTTTTTCAGATTCTAATTCTTCTTTCTCCTTAAACCTGAATGGAGTGAAGGTTTCGCAGTAGTAGTGAACAGACGTGATCTCGAGGCCATGCTGTGGTTTTCACTGCTCTGTCAGGTTTAAAGTGAGCTTCATTTCTGCATTTCTTCTGGGTTTTGTTTCTGCAGATCCACCAGACTTCCAGGAGTATCTGGTGTTTTTCGAGTTGAAGCTCACTGACGGTCGGCTCGTACAGAGAGTGAGGGATCGCCTTCGAGAAAGCTCACCCTTCATCTCTCACTCCTTCCAGATCTCATCCATCAACACTTCTACAGGTCAGACAATCACCAGTAACTGAATGATGTGTAAACTGTGTGTGTTTCCTCCAGGTTCTCAGGCTTAACCCCACTGAGTGCAATAAATCAAAGGTGTCCAACCAATGGCTCTTGGCCAGTCACTTTAATTTTATCTCCAGATACAACGCAGTAGGACTAAACTGGACCCGACTCTTTGTCCTCTCTGTCACCAGTTTGCTCGCCGAGCGGTGGCGATTTCCAGTGCGTGTGCGAGGATCGGTATCGGTGGTCCTGCGAGCAGTGTGAAAGGTACGAGTCCTGCGACAACGACACTGTCTACGGCGACACGTGTGGATGTGTCAGCAGGATTCCCCCCGATGGAGCCTTCTGCCGGTCTGTGGAGGAGCACAGTGAGTTCCCCCGTCCGTGAAGAGAGTCTGTACTGCACTGGCGCAGATTATTGTAAAAACATGCAGAATGCTTTATGAGAGAAGTTTTTTGGCCATTTCACTGTAATTTACAGCAGAAGGTTTCATTAAAAGTGGCTCCAGGTTGAGATTGGAATGATTTTTCCATAGTCACTCATGTAAATATGCTCTGCTCTGCAACAAAGCTCAAAAGCTTAAAGGTTAAAGCACTGCTTGTGACCCATGAACTGTGTTTGACCCTGTTTTAGAGGAAATGCACCATATATTTGAAGAGCAGCTGATAGAGACAAAAATCTTAATCTCTCTGTCTTCTTTCTGCAGACTTTACTGAATGCAGCATAACAACAGCTGCACCAACAACAGGTAAAAACTGATGAGCATTGTTTGTTAAGCTTTAGTGGCTGTATTTCTGTTCTTTTTTCCCTGGGTATGTACGTCTAGTAACACAACATTTACAGCAGCAGCCACCAGTGAGTATGGAGGAATGAAATACGTCATACAGCACTGCTCTGAGACGCTGATTAATGTTGGAAAAGCACCTTATAGTCACTGATCAGGCAGAAAAGTCTCATCGAGGCTCATCAGATCTCGGCCCAGAGAGGGTGTCAAAGTTTTCATGGGTTAGGGTTAGGCTTCATGGCTCACTTTGAAAAATCCTTCAAAATGAACCAATGTAACAGACCCATGTGCTTAATTCACTTTCTTTAACCTATTTCATCAGGTACCACAACTGAAGTGGCAACATTAATCAGCACGACTCCTGTCACATTCACAACAAATAAGAGTTGAAAGATGAGTCACAAAGCGCTGCTGCTTTCTGATGGAATTTATTCACTTTCTGACACTTCTTCCCTTCTAGACTCAACATCTGCTGCCCCAACAAATATGTCCACGACAGGCACAAGCCCTGAAACAAGTAAGGCTTTCATCAGCCACAACATTATAACCACTGACGGATGAAGAGAATACCACTGACTTCGTATTTCCCAGTTGAGGGTTAAGGTTAAGGTTGGGGTTAAGGGTTACAATAAGCTTCTTCACACGTCAACTATGTATTGAAAATACAGACACCATAAAACCTGCAGCAGCAGTCCTGATACTGGAAAGTCCCAAAGCTCTTCCCACAAGACATCTCAGGGAAAAAATATAAAAAAACCACCAGACACATGTAGACAGGACAGTAAAACTCCCACCTATCCTCTATAACCTGTAGGAAGGTGAAGAGCTGTTCCGCTGATCCATACTGAGAACAGAATCTCACAGTCTACTTTCCAGTACCCTCTCACAGACTTTCTTATACAGAGTGAGAAATCCTCTGGGGCAGCTCGGCCATGACAGGTCCAGGTCCTTTCACATCTCCAGGAGTTGCTTGGCTCCTTGATCTGCTTGATATTTGACATATCAGGGACGTGGGAGGTGAACCTGGACCTCGGCTATCATAGGATGTTGTATTTGTTCAGAAAAGATCTGTTGTTGGTTTTGGTGATCAAAGCTCACCGTGCCACTATGGTTTTAACAATTGTCTCAGATCAACATGTATATCTATATTTATTAAACATTATTGTCATTTTCAGATGCGACAACAGTTTCCACGACTGGTGAGAGTACGACAACAGTTCCTGAAACGACAAGTAAGGCCTGAAATATCACAACCGTTTCATATCAATCTAAATGTTTCTGTAAAAAGGAGCAACAGGGGCAACAAGCCTGAAGGCTTTTCAAATCACAATGCACAGGTGTAAATGTTAACAATGTGACAAATTAAAAATGCTAATGAAGCTGACTTAGGTTTAATCAGTTTGTTATAAACTGTTGTTACGATTAAGATATTTGCACTTGAAGGTCTAACATTAAAGCTTACTCAGCTAAAGTGAGCTATCTTTTCTTAGAAAAAACAATTATATTTCTCATATTTTTGCCACATTCAGACTAGTGCTCGTCTTATTACAATGTGATTCGACCTCATTCTCGTCCGTTGGGCCTCCATCTGGATGGAGATGATGGAGCAGGACCTGGAGCTGCAGAGCAGGTGTCCCTGACCTCTGTAATAACAACAGTAATGGTCAGACACACCTGCATTAATCAGCTCATCCTATCATGAAAGACAGGAAACAAGGAGCCTCCTGAAGTTCAGGAAGTGGTTGAGTTGTGCATAGAGTCCATATTCCATAGGACTCGGTTTTGGTGAGATCTTTGCACTGAGTTTAGTAAGCTGTGTTATTCCTTATATCAATCTTTTTCAACCGGTCAAAAAGACATAATCACTTCGTCAGATTATTTTAAAGGAATACTCCGAAGATTTTGGACCCACACCCCATCCCTATCATTTACAAAGTGAGATAAGCTCATGAATACCTTTATTGTGTCTGTGCGTCCAGTGGCTGGATCCCAGCTGTTAGCATCATAGTTAGCTTAGCTCAACTGCTGGAGGTGAAGAGGAGACAGAGCCAGACTGACGAAAGTGGACAAAATCCTCCTTCCAGTGGTCCAGGGGACGGCGTATTAGCACGTGAAGTAAATCTGAATGGTTATAAAACATTTTAAAAGACGTGATTTCTTTTCAATCCGTTAAAATAACGTTTTGATCCACACAGATCTGCACAAGCATAGTGCTCTGTGGAAGGATATACCGGAGCACAGCAGCTGAGTCTACGGCTTCTACTGCTGTGCTCCGGTATATCCCTCCACGGAGCACTGCGCATGCGCAGGTCTGTGGAGATCAAAACGTTATTTTAACGGATTGAAAAGAAAACACGTCTTTTAAAATGTTTTATAACCATTCAGATTTACTTGACATGCTAATACGCCATCCCCTGGACCACCAGAAGGAGTATTTTGTCTACTTTCGTCAGTCCGGCTCTGTTTCCTCTTCACGTCCAGCAGTTGAGCTAAGCTAACTATGGTGCTAACAGCTGGGATCCAGCCACTGGACGAATGGGCACAACAAAGGTATTTATGAGCTTATCTCACTTTGTAAATGATAGGGATGGGGCATGGGTCCAAAATCTTCGGAGTATTCCTTTAAAGAAGTGACTGCAAGATTTGTTGATAATAAAATACTTTATGAAGCACTGCAGGCAGGTGAGTTTAGCAGCTGGACTCTGACTCTGGAGTCTGTTTACTGAACACACAACAATCACCAAAATATTCAAACCATCAAACTGATCATGGGAGGGATTTATTTGGATTTGGATTTATGTTTATTTTTGGGAAATGGCTCGACTTTTTTCTTATAACAATTTCAGTTTAACATGTATGTGCATATACATTATACATTAATTTCCATTTTCAGATGCGACAACAGTTTCCACAACTCGTGAGAGCACGACAGTCACTGCAGCACCGACAACAAGTAAGACAACCACTGTTGTCATGTAAACACCCAAAACACAACAAAGGTTTTTCTGTCATTTCACAATATAGTGTCATGAAAATGGGCCCTAAATCTCATGTTGAACAAATAATGGAATAAATTTCTTTGTATGTTCACGGAGATCTCGTTGTCTTTGTAGTGATCAAACCTCACTGTGCTCTTTTGCTGAAAACAGTTATTACAATTTCAGTTCAACAGGTACATGTAGATTTATTAAATACTAATTTCTATTTACAGATTCAACAACAGTTTCCACAACTGGTGTAAATTCAACCACAGCTCCTCCACCACGGACAAGTAAGAACTGCAACATCAGCACTGACCAGAGCGCAGAGCTGATCTCAGCTACTCATGGGCAAGGGTGGGGGTCCACCTCAGACCGGTCGCGGGCGGGGTCCACCCTGAACTGGTCCCACTTAATAGGAAGACTTTAAGTGTGAGGAGAGCACTAATGACTGCACCACATTCAGTGAGGTGATGTTGCTCCGCAATCCTCCTCCATAGTCCTTACAGACTCCGCTTATGTGTTTGCCTACTGGACGGCCTGAATCGCTGCTGAGCAGCTGTACGGAGCCTGTCAGGCAGACCACCCTGAATGTCAGAGTGCCATCCACCCAGCTGCAGCACAATAATAGGTGGAAGGTTGTTAATTGTTGCAACATCTGCAGAGAGGACTCTGTGCTTTGCTTGGTTTCCGCAGTCTTCGATTCTGGCAGACTTCTCTGGAAGGAAGTCGCCCTTCTTCTACCCTGAGGGTGTACGTGACAGCAATATCAGTCCAACATGATGGAGTTACAAATGGCACAGTTGGGAGTTATAACCAGGTGTGGTTGGGAGCCCCATGGGCTCCAGCATGAGACCCATACTCAGTGCTGGAGGACTTGTCTCAGTCTCCCTGAGAGTCCTCTGCAACATTGGAGCTACAGTGAGCACCACGCAAGACTACATTATCGTTTGCTTTTGCGTTTACCTTGGCTAAACATGACGGTCAGGTACACAGTTTGTCTATCCACCCATTATGCCTGAGGTGGCATTCAGATATTAGGGGGGCCACTCTAAGATTGAACTTTGACCTTTTCCCAAAGGTGCTGTTGGGTCTACAGGCTATTCAGCCTCCGTGGCTCACATAATAAGGCTCTCTATCGAGTGTTCCCTGAGACAAGGAGGAACTCTTGTGCCCAGTAAGACCCCTGGGATGCTATATTGATGGTACCACGGGAATTTGTATCTCCAAGCAGCTTTAGTCTCTCATGGAGACCTTGACAGAGGCTCTGCTCTCTACAAGCAAAGCGTGTCCCACTGGATCATGGATACTGTTCGCCATTCTTATCAGGTGGCGAACCACCCTACACCATCGGCACTCCACCAGAGTGAGGTTCGCATCTTGGGCTGGGCATCCTTTTATACAGCATGAATGTTGCCACTCCCCATCCAATGGGTGTGGTCTTTGGCTCTGCAGAGGCTTCTCAGTGAGATTGGTCTGTGGGATTCCCCAGTACTATGCTGGTATTAGTCATTCAGTGCTTTCAGCATTGCTTTCTGAAGGTGATTCGGGATTCCTAGAACCGTAGTTATAATTGTACCTTTCAGTAGACTGCCGTGTCCTGCATGTATATCCATATTTACTAAACATCATTTCCATTTTCAGATGCGACAACAATTTCCACAACTGGTGAGAGCACGACAGTTACTGCAGCACCGACAACAAGTAAGAATGGAAATATCAATTGGGAGTTCATTTCATTTCAGAACACTTTTGCATTTACAAGCTAACATGTTGAAACGTGCTAAGCAGGGCCAGGAGATGGAGCTGTTGGTTGTTTTGTAATGAAAGCACAACACACATGCAGACATTTAAAACTCGATGAACATTAACAATTTTCAAAAGTTGCATTTTCAGTGACTCTGACCACTGTGGTCATGTAAACACCCGAAACACAAAATTTTTTTTTCTGTCAGTTCACAATAGTGTCATGTAAATGGGCCTTAAATCTCATGTAAAACATATAATGGATTGAATTTCATTGTTTACATTTCGATGTTCATGAAGATCTCGTTATCTTTGTAGTGATCAAACCTCACTGTGCTCTTTTGCTGAAAACAATTATTACAATTTCAGTTCAACAGGTACAGGTAGACTTTTTAAATGCTAATTTCTATTTACAGATTCAACAACATTTTCCACAACTGGTGTAAATTCAACCACAGCACCTCCACCAACGACAAGTAAGAACTGCAACATTAGCACTGACCAGAGCTCAGAGTGGCGAAGAGGGCCTCTTTGCCACTACCTCTGATCTGTTGGACACCCAGACAATTCTTCAGGGGGGCCACAAGCTGTTGGTAGTGCCCTTCTACTACCCAGTTCGGGCATGGTTCCCCTGCTGCGTGGATTCTTGAAATCTGTTGTCCCAACATGAAGATCAGGCTTGGCACTCCAGTCCTTACAGACTCCGCTTATGTGTTTGGCTACTGGACGGCTTGAATCGCTGCTGAGCAGCTGTACGGAGCCTGTCAGGCAGACCACCCTGAATGTCAGAGTGCCATCCACCCAGCTGCGGCACGATAACAGGTGGAAAGTTGTTAATTGGTGCAACATCCGCAGAGAGGACTCCATGCTTGGCTTGGTTTCCGCAGTCTTCGATTCTGGCAGACTTCTCTGGAAGGAAGTCGCCCTTCTAACCTGAGGGTGTACGTGACAGCAATATCAGTCCAACATGATGGAGTTACAAATGGCACAGTTGGGAGTTATAACCAGGTGTGGTTGGGAGCCCCATGGGCTCCAGCATGAGACCCATACTCAGTGCTGGAGGACTTGTCTCAGTCTCCCTGAGAGTCCTTTGCAACATTGGAGCTACAGTGAGCACCACGCAAGACTACATTATCGTTTGCTTTTGCGTTTACCTTGGCTAAACATGACAGTCAGGTACACAGTTTGTCTATCCAACCATTATGCCTGAGGTGGCATTCAGATATTAGGGGTGCCACTCTAAGATTGAACTTTGGCCTTTTCCCAAAGGTGCTGTTGGGTCTACAGGCTATTCAGCCTACATGGCTCACATAATATGGCTCTCCATCGAGTGTTCCCTGAGACAGGGAGGAACTCTTGTGCCCAGTAAGACCCCTGGGATGCTATATTGATGGTACCATGGGAATTTGTATCTCCAAGCAGCTTTAGTCTCTCATGGAGGGTTAGGTAACCGTAGTTATAATTGTGCCTTTCAGTTCAACATGTATGTCCATATTTATTAGACGTCATTTCCATTTTCAGATGCGACAACAGTTTCCACAACTGGTGAGAGCACGACAGTCACTGCAGCACCGACAACAAGTAAGAATGGAAATATCAATTGAGAGATATTTTCACTTCAGAACAGTTTTGCATTTTCAAGCTAATATGTTGAAAACGATGTTAGTTTACATGTAAACAACAGAATCACTGAAAATGATGCAGTAGGGCTAGGAGTTGGTGACGTTGGTTGTTTTGTAATGAAACCACATTGCAGGCATTTAATACTCTATAAACATTAACAATTTTCAAAAGTTGCGTTTTCAATGACTCTGAGCACCGTTGTCATCTAAACACCCAAAACACAGCAAAAGTTTTTCTGCTGTCATTTCAAAATAGTGTCGTGTGAATGCACCTCCAACGTCACTGAAAAGAACGCAGCACAAAACAAATGACAAAACAACACGGAAACTGCTGGTATGCTAAACTGCTAGAATATAGTGTAGAAATTAACTTCCAGATATAGAAATAAGGAAAGGAATTATTAAAGCTCGTGTGCGGAGTTTCCGTTTGTTTCCAATGTATGTATCATTTTTTAACAGAGCTTAAATGTGTTAGTCTGGTTCAATACTATAATATAATATTAGCATAAAGCAATATAAGCTCACCTTGTTTCACCATGTTTGTGTATTCTTTTGACTTAATATTTGAAGTGCGTACCAAGTGTGCAAAATTCTAAAACGTCCACAGAAAACATTGGTTTAGAAAATTGTAATAATGCACAATGCAACATTTGTATGAGAACTTTTTTGCATTTTTTTTAACCTTTCACTGTGTTTTGCATCAGAAGGTTTCTGTCAAATTGGCTTCATGTTGAAACTGAACTCATTTTCTGGAGTAATTATTTGGTTTTGTGAAATTATTGGTGTTTTCATCTGGTAAACTCTGCATCACAACAGAGAAACCTCTTTCAAGTTGAAGAGTAAAGGTTATTATGGCTCTGTTTTACCCGCCTGGCCCACTCAGGAAACTGATCTGTATGTGGCCCTGAACTAAAATGGGTTTGACACTCCTGTTGTACACCAATGATTAAACAGATAACTGATTGGATTTCTTTGTCTGTGTTCATGAAGATCTCTTTATCTTCATAGTGGTCAAACCTCACTGTGCTCTTTTGCTGAAAACCGTTATTACAATTTCAGTTCAACATTTACATTTAGATTTATTAAATATTATTTTCTATTTACAGAGTCAACAACAGTTTCCACTGCTGGTGTGAATTCAACCACAGCTCCTCCTCCTCCATTGACAAGTAAGAGCTGCAACATAGCACTGACCAGAGCACTTACTGTAGGTGTTACCTGAGTCAATCCCAGCTACTTATGGGCAAGGGAGAGGTCCACCCATTATAAGTTAATAGGAAGATTCAAAGTGTGGGGAGAGCACTAATGACTGCACCACCTTCAGTGAGTTAGTCTGTGGTACAGCTACAGGTACTGTGACCCTCCACAGCAGGAAGTTGACCAATGCTTTTCTTTTTTAATTGTTTTTAACATATTTTGTGAATGTTTTAGCTACCATTTATATAATGTATCCTTGTCATGTGAAGGCAAGCCCGGTACTTCAAATTAGGCTCAGCAACTTCTCAGGTGGGCTGTGACCTGTCTGGCCGGCCTCTGGGTCATATATCTGCCAGGGGCCTGAACCCACAACCAGGCTCCCTTCCCCTTTACACCCTCCACCAGGAGAGTGGTTAGCACGATTTTGGGGTTTGTTTGGCAGGGCTGGGGTTGCCTCAGAGAAACCGACCCACTATCTACTTGGTTTTACCTGAGAGGACTACCAGCCTCTGGACCAAGACTTGCTGATGCCCCCTTGGCCAGAGGGCCTCTTCGCCACTACCTCTGATCTGATGGACCCAGACAATTCTTCAGGAGGGCCACATGCTGTTGTTATTGCCCTTCTACTACCCAGTTCGTGCATGGTTCCCCTGCTGTGTGGACTCTCTCACAGGGAACCATAGAAACGTAGTTACAGTCGTAACTTTCGTTGTAACAATTACTAGAATTTCAGTTCAACATGTACATCCATATTTAACAGACATTCATTTCCATTTTCAGATGCGACAACAGTTTCCACAACTGGTGAGAGCACGACAGTTACACCAGCACCGACAACAAGTAAGAAAGGAAATATCAATTTGGAGTTATTTTCATTTCAGAACAGTTTTGCATTTACAAGCTAACGTGTTGAAAACAATGTTGTGTTACATGTAAACAGCGGAATCACTGAAAATGATGTCGTTTTTATGTAGGGCCAGGAGTTGGCACCGTTGGTTGGTTTGCAATGAAACCACACATGTGCAGACATTTAATGCACTATGAACATTAGGAATTTTCAAAAGCTGCATTTTCAGTGACTCTGAGCACCGTCATGTAAACACCCAAAAAAAAGTTTTTCTGCTGTCATTTCAAAATAATGTCATGTAAACGGGCCTTCAATGTCACTGAAAACACAACATCACATAAAGTAATACAAGCATCAATTTCTACATTTGATTTTCTTTATTATCATGCAACTGAGCCACAGCAAATAAAAAAATGGACATAATAATTATTAATGTTATTTCTGTCTTAATCTTATTAATCATATTGATTGTCTTTATGTTTTCTTTGTCTTTAGTCACTCCCAGCACCAGGCCTACCACCCTCACAACCCCTAAAGTTCCAGGTAATTTTTTTTCTGAAGTCGAATCCTGTTTTTTTTTTAAATCATTAAATCAAATTAAATCAAGTCAACCTTTCATTATAAAGCACCTTTAATCCAAAAAATCAACACAAAGTGCTTAACAGGTTTTAAAAAGAAAAAAAAAATACTCCAAAATAAAACCATCCCTCTCACCCACAATATATACATACCACACATACATGCACATATATGCACACACACACACTCACAGGACACACATTAGGGAGACATGGCATGGCACTGGATCAGGGAAAACGCTTCACACTGGGAGGGTGGGACACTGGGACACTGAGGGTCAAGGCAAAGTAAAATGAATTTTATAAAAAATTTGAAGACACCTAAATAATAATAATACAATATATACAGTATATATGTAAGAGGTCAGTTAAAAGCCTGATTAAAAAGGTGTGTTTTTAACCAAAATCCGTTCAGACAACCTTTTGAACAACTGGCCCATGGGGTTGGATAATGGATTGGATTTCTTTGTGTGTGTTCACTGACATCTCTTTATCTTTGTAGAGGACAAAGCTGACTGTGCTCTTCTGCTGAAAACAGTTTTTACAATTTCCATTCAACATGCACATGTATATTTATTATAATTTCTATTTACAAATTCAACAACAGTTTCCACAACTGGTGGGAATTCAACAAAAACTCCTCCACCACCGACACCACGGAAGAGCTGCAACATCAGCACTGACCAGCAAACTTCTTTTATTACATACAATCCCTGTCTTTGGTTTCGGTGACGTGGGTCAGGATTAAATTAAACAGTTTTGCAGATAATGGAAATGTTCCCGTTGTCTTTCTTTGCTTGGATCCACTTTTATTCAGTTGCAGCTACTACATAATGCTTGTTTTTCTTTTCTTTGTAATTTATCGCGGCTCATTTGTGATATGCAAATTGTAAATGCTGATTTCACAATCATACAAACTGGTTGATGAATTTGTGATTCGATTGTATGGGCCAAAACACGCACAACAGATTTCACTGTTTATATGAATGTTATTCCTGTCTTAATCTTATTGTCTTTTTCTTTTATTTTTTGTCTTTAGTCACTCCCAGCACCAAGGTTACCACCACCACAACCCCTGAAGCTCCAGGTAATGTTTTTTTTTTTTTTTTTTTTAACTGAATAAATTGCAAAAACACGCCATGCCAGCACTCTGTAAACCGCCACTGATTTTCTTCATTTTCAGTGACTGAGCACCGTTGTCATGTAAAAACCCAGTTTTTCTGCTGTCATTTCAAAATAGTGTCGTGTAAATGGACCTTAAAGGTGCTGTAGACAGGATTCCGCATCTCCGCCATCTTGCTTAGGGTTACCTAAGCAAGATGGCTTTTTGACCCATCCAAGATGGCGATTTGAAACCCAGCACAGCCAATCATGTCCTGTTTTCTCTAACATCACGCCCTCACGCAAGTTAAGCCCCTCCCACAAGAACGTGCGACGAACGCCCCTCAACCAGTCTTGGTTAGAGCCTCAGGGGCTCTTCTGATTGGTCAAAGATACCTGGAGCTGTCGAGATTCCTTTTCAGCTCAGAACAGTGACAGATGGAAACGCTGCGCCCTTGCGGTAGTGCAGTTATGCTACACTCCTAAAGGATTATCAATGGATACTCTAACATTTAATCCAAAGAAAACACAGAAAAATTAGCAGTGACTAGCAAAATCCTGCCTACAGCACCTTTAAATGTCAAAGCACAAACCAATTGACAAAACAACATTACAACTGCTAAAAATGAGACTATAGTGTAGAAACTAGCTTCCAGATTTAGAACTAAGGAAAGGAATTTTAATAATTATTGATGCCATTTATGCCTTTAGCTTATTAATCTTATTGATTGTCTTTTTTTGTTGTTGTTGCCTTTAGTCACTCCCAGCACCAGTCCTACCACCCCCACAACCCCTGAGCCTCCAGGTATTTTTTTTTTTTTTTATTGAAGAAATAGAAACATGTCACACCAGCACTCAATCAACCCCCACTGATTTTTATCTGTCTCACCATTTAAAGTGCATCAGGTTTTCCGAGCTCTGTGTGGGCCTGGCCTACTAGAGCTCTGGAGCTTCAAAAAAAAAAAAACTATAAAAACTTTACCAAATACACACAGCTGCAAGTCTGCACTTGTTCTCGTTGATTTTTGTTTCTCCTTGATCTGTTAGCAAGATCTTATTCAATCAAGACCAGACTGTTGTCTGCTCCATAAGCAAATTATATAAAGTCAAGGCTCTATGATTGTTTTATACTTAATCCTGTTGTTCCTCAAAAGTTTTTTTTTTTGAATGAGTGGGAGGAAAAGCCTCCCGTCAAATAGTTTGAACTGCTTTGCCATTCCTTATGTTGTTCTGCACATGACAGGAAATTATGATATGGAATCTGCATCCGTTGCAATGGTTTTGTACTGAATTGTTTGTTCACAGACCTCCTTGCATGAACAATACATTCATAGCATGTAGTATTTTCATAAATTTATTTGCCATTTTTAAAAGAGGACCTCTCTGATCCTTTCAGTTACGACACTGACGATGTCGGTCAGATTAGACCTGAATTACACAGACGATTTGGCAAACACTGAGAGCGATCGTTACATACAGCTGTCAACTGACTTAAATGGCGTGGTAAGTACGTTGTTAACTGTCTTCCAAGGTTAAAGCCCCACTTACCCGGCATTTTCAAGTGAAAACGCTAAACCTCCATTACGTTCTTTTGTGCTCATTTACAAGGGAACACAGCGTGCAGTCACCAAAAAAATGGCTCCCAAGGTGGAACTCTGGTGAAAGGGTTTGTGTAGTGAAAACGTGGCAGTTGTACATATGCATCATTGTCGGAAAAAAAAAAAAAAAACATTCTTTTGGAAATGCTGAGTAGATGAACAATATCAACAATGTTTATCTCCAAAGTGTCGTGACTCCCAGTCCAGATTCTCCTGGTCCTGGTAGTTTCAGAGTTGATAGTCACCGTGATCACAATCTTACTTGGTGGCCTTTCCATATGAATATCTGTGTTCTCCCATTCTCAATATCTACATCATATTGTTCTCTGCATGCATTTATGTGTCATTTTGTTCCAAAATTAAAAAAATAAACAGCACCCACTAGTCACTCAACAAGAGAACAGCATCCTTTATCGCTTCTTCTCCTTGCTTGCTGATTGCTGTGAAAGCACAAAACGTTTCTGAAACTGAAGAATAAAAACATGTTTTCATTTGAAACGTCGTTTAAAGGGGGCCTACATTTCTATTTCTATTTCTATTTCTATTTTGTATCTGTGAGCTACAAACTCCCTCACTATGTGCTCCACAGTTCAGAGAAGAGTATCAGAGCATCACTGGCTTCCGTGGAGTGTTTGTAACAGGATTCGGGTAATACACACACGCACACACACGCACACACACGCGCACACACATGCACACACGCGCACACGCAGTTACCTTTTTTCTTATTGTTTCTTTTTACAGACCTGGAAGTGTGATTGTAGACTTCAGCATTCAAACAACTGCATTCCTTGCGGATGAAATCAGGAATATTAATGAAAACCTGGGAAGGGCCCTGGCGAGAATTGCTCCTGTCATTGGCTCAGTTGTTGCACAGTACAACAGTAAGTAAAAAAATAAATAAATAAACTTTTAAAAAAATGAGAAAAGCAATGATTGTGTGCAACATTTGAAAACATTTACATCTGATTCCTTCTTTCTGAAGGTGGCAATCCAATTAACAAACCAGCAACCACTTTCACCAGTCAAGACATGACGCTGACATGTGGCCCTCCAGAAGTCGATGTGGGAAGGATCTCAGACTCACAGTGGAAACTTGATGGTTCTGAAATCATGGACGGCAGACGGCAAATAGTTCTTGATAACAATATATCCACGCTGACAGTGACGAACGTCATTCGGGCTGATGATGGTAGGTCCACAATCAGAAGCTCACCGTGAGATTGAAATCCTTTGTAGTGATGGAAATTATAATGCTGTTCATGTACTTATCATGTCAATTTGGATCTGAGTGAAGTAGTTTCATGTTATCAAGTTTATAATCCCTTCAGATATTTACATCGGAACAACGTCAAAACAATCAAGGAAATGCCAGATTATGGTTTGATAGTATCATCAGCATGAAGCTGAAAATGACATGTTTCTCAACTGACATTGATCTGTTTACATTGATGGAAAAATCCAGTGATCCCAATGTTAAACCCTGAGGGACAACTTTCTGTTAGATAACAAGATTTGACTTATTTCCAATGAATGAATCAACACTTCATTTCTCGATATGACGATAAGAATTTAATGACAGAGTGGTTTGTAAATAAAGTGTTACGACTGGGAAGAGCCGCAACACACTAACTAAACAAAACTGACAAAAAAAAAAAAAAAAAACAGTTTAAGCAATCTGAATAGTATTCATTTACAATCCAAAACTAGGGATGGAACAAATAAACTATGACAGAAATGAACCCAGAGCTCAAAAAATAAAAACAAAAAATTCCTCTATCAGTAAAGCAATCACATTCCTTTGTACATGTTGAACTTCTTAAAGTTCAACCCTTGCATAGGTGATGTTACACCAGTGCATTCAATACTATTCTCTTCCCTTTGCAGGAGACTATGAATGCACTCTGAGAGGAGAAACGTTCAATTACTTCCAGAGGGGATTAGTGCCATCCAGTGCCATTAGATCAGCCCCGATTGTGCGTCTGAGAGATATGATTAACATTGAATGTGAGGTGGGGCAGCGACAATCCCTGGAGTGCTGCGTGCAGCCCCCCTTTGAAGTCATCTGGCGAGGCAATGATGGTGTACTGGAATCGGGTAAGCACGGAGAGAAGCACCTCAATCTGCCCAAGAACTTGTTCGGATAATAAATTCTCATGATCTGCAATTTTACACACAGAACCAGCGGCCGAAGCAGGCTGCATCAGAAGTGATTACACAGTAGAAAGCTGCGCCCAGCCAGAGGTGACAGAGACTTTTACCTGTCAGGTTGTGGGCAGAGAGGAGGAATTCAGCAGTACAACAACACTGACCATTTTTAATACAGGTAAGCACAAAGCTTGGACTCTCAGTTTTCAGTCTCTTTGCTCCTCCTGACCTAACCCATCTTGTAACACTTAAGGTGGTGTGTGTAACGATGGCGTCTATGGACAAGGACGACTGGGCGACCGAGCAAGTGCGAGGTGTGCTCCAAACCAGAAGGGGACCAGGACTGCTGTGTGTCGGGAGACAGGCTGGGAGGTCGAGGAGGACACCTGCATTCTGACACAAATCAATGAGTTACTGATTAATTCAGAGGTGGGCGATTCTCTGTGGAGCGAAACTACACCGTGCAAGCGCATGGATACACTCAGGCCACGTTTACGGGATATTTTCAAGTTAAAACGGAAAACTTTAGAGTTGAGAGTCACTTATGATCCAAATTTATTGTCCGTCCAGATGAATATGTGCCGCTGTTACTGTTCTTAGTTTGTTTTTTCTATGTGCCCCTGTGTGTTTGTGGTTTCATTACAAAAACAAACAACAGCACCCACGAGTGGCCCAATATAAAAACTGCATCATTTTCAGCATTTCTTTACCGTGTGAACAGACGTCCTTTTCAAAAGTTGATGAGTAAATGTTAAACTTCACTAAAATGAAAACCCAAAATATGTGTTAGCGATTAAAATGTGATTGGGTGAACAGCGTATGAATGTGATTCATCATGATGTATCGTCTTGTTCAGTCGTTGTACTTAAACAATGAGGTGAATTTGCCTGTTTTATCCCCGGTTCAAATATCACCCTCCACTTTCTGTGTGTCGTTCGCATGTTCTCCCCGTGCGTGTGTGAGGCTTTTCCAGACATTCCTTTGTCTTCCAACAGAATTTAAACATGCACGCGAGCAGAGCCGGCCTTACCCAGTGTGGCACCCTCGCCGGGATTTTAAAGTCTGCTTTATTGTCATTACAGTGAAATGTTGATCTGCAGATGCAAAAAAGCAGTAAACATTTTGATTGACTAATAAAAACAGGAATTATGTTTGCTTGCCAGATAGATCAATAATAGATTAGGCCACTTACATTTATTAGCCGTATCTATGAGCCAGATGACATTATGACCCGAACTACTCAGCCTCTGATTGGCTCATACTCGCTGCATTCTGGAATTTGATTGGTTGATGTTGATGTTTACCGTACAACCCTAATTTTGATGCCATCCTTTCTGTATTAATTCAGGATTTGACTGAGGAGGAAGTGCCAGAGTTTACAGAGCAATTAAGCGAGGCCGTCCAAAACGCCACCGACGAGATCAGCCAATCACCTGCGACCATCGATGCAGTTGTTCAGATTCTGAACACTATTGCTAATACTGCTGTTGTTGTCAGTGAGGACGTCACTGAGGTGAGCCAGATCTTCATTCTGTAGTCCATTAGCTATAATAAATGTAAGAAACGAGCTTTTGTTGACCTTAGAATGAACTTTCGATCCACAGAATGTGCTGGAGATTGTCGATGGGATCATTGGGGACAATGCAAGGGATTCCTGGGGTTTTCTGAACACAAATGAAACCCGAAACACCAGTTCAGGTTTGCTGGGCTCGTTGGAGACACTCACTGACAGAGTCGATGGATTTTTTGCAATCGAGACTCCACTGATCCTGTTCAACAGAACGGCCTTCAACGACTCTTTCATGGCCAATTTGAACTCCAGCGTGTCCGTCAACATCCCGGCGAGTGACAATTCCAACGTCAACATCACCACCATCACATTCCCAACGCTGAACAACGTCATGCCAGCTAGAAACTCTTCCTTTGAGTTCAGCTCCTTCAGCTCCTTCAGCTCCTCCAACGACACTAACGAGACCGCCATCGCAATCAACGCCGCTGTGGTGCTGATCAAAATCAGTAATACCGTCCCAAACGTCACCCTGAGCTACCAGAAGCTCAACACGTCTCTGGAAGAGGACCCACAGTGCGTCTTCTGGAATTTCACGCTCTTCAATTCCCTGGGTGCTTGGGATGATCAGGGATGCGAGTTGGTTTCCCAAATCAACGACACTGTAACCTGCACCTGCAACCACCTCACGTCCTTCTCGATTCTGATGTCCACTAACATCCCAGAGGAAATCAGAGTCCTTCTGGATGTCATCACCTACGTCGGCGTTGGGATTTCAATGGGGAGCTTAGTGATATGCCTCATCATTGAAGGTTACGTTTGGAAAGAAATTACCAGGAACAGCACTGCCTTCATGCGTCACGTTTCCATCATCAACACTGCTCTGTCTCTGCTGATCGCCAACATCTGCTTCATCATTGCCGCTGCCATCGCGGACAACGAAAGTGAAAATCCCGGTGAAGACCACACAGTCCCAGTGGGACCATGCAGCACGGCCACATTTTTCATGCACTTTTTCTACCTGGCCGTCTTCTTTTGGATGCTGGTTTCGGGCCTTCTGCTCCTTTACCGGACGGTCATGATCTTCTCCCAGATGTCCAAGTCCACCATGTTGGCCATCGGCTTCACTTTAGGCTATGTCTGCCCTCTGCTCACCGCGGTCATCACCATTGCCGTCACCGCACCGGGACGTGGCTACATAAGGAAAGATTTAGCTTGCTGGCTCAACTGGAGAGAGACAGGGGCCCTGCTGGCCATGGTCATACCGGCTTTGGTCATTGTTCTCATCAACTTTATCATTGTGATCATTGTCTTGTTTAAAATGCTCAGACGAGGTGTGGGCAGCACCGCTCAGCCAGGTGACAAGAACTCTCTGGTGGTCATCATACGATGTCTGGTCATTCTGACCCCCCTGTTTGGACTGACCTGGGGGCTGGGAGTGGGAACCATGATATCGCCAAGTAACAGAGGCATCCACATCGCCTTCGCATTCTTCAATTCATTCCAGGTATTGCCCTCATGGGATTATGGTTCAGCTCTTCTGTCCTCCAGTAATTTGGTTTCACATTTTGACAGTTTCTGTTGTTACATTTTGATTTGTGATTTGTCCAGGGTTTCTTCATTCTGGTGTTTGGGACTCTACTTGATTCAAAGGTATGTTGGATACAAAAAAAGAATCTGACAAGGTTTTGTTTTCAGTTATTATAATTTTGATTTCAGAGAGACAAAATGTATGAAAGCAAACAGAATACATTTTTAAATTTCGTCAATTTTGCTGGACATCAACTGAGAATAGCTAAAGCTTCTTCACCTCCTGTATGTAAAAGTCTGAAGGAGAATGACGGTCTCTCACGATATCACATTGTGAAATTTTGCATTTTCACTAAAAGATATTGGTGCATTCTGATACATTGGTCATAAATTACATGTATTTCAATGTAGCTTCTGCAAACAAAAATCACTTTGAAGCTTCATTATTATTAATTTTAAATAGTTAGCCACAACCCCTCTCATTAATTTGAATATTCTGGTAGAAAAAACAGATAATGCACATTCATCAAGGCTGAGAGGATTATATGTATTGTATCCTCATTGGTTTCTGGTAAATCAGGTCCATAGTGCAAAGATATTGTTTGAGTGGCTGTTTTCAGGAGATAATAAACTCCATGATTCCACTTCTTATTAATCCAGCTGTGTTCTTGTGGTTTAAAGCCCACCTGCACACATCTGGACACATTAAGTATAGTAATTCACAATTAAAAAAAGGGGAATTCAAGGTAGTTCAAATATTAAAAGAGAATTGTCTGACTTCTCCAAGAAGTTTCATAATGATTGTGCCACTGAACATCAGTTCTGAATACATCTTTAATCTCCAAGTGTTTCTCACTGTGCATCAAGGCCTTCTTGTCCCATTTAAGAGTTGAAATATGTGACTAGGAAGCACAGTAATAGTAGCTTTTTGAGCATACAGAGAATTCTGGACTGAATTGCAGCAATTATATATAAAACAAGGTGATAAAAATCGTTAAATACTGTGATAGCATGTGCTCCTTTTACATGAAAATAGTCACAGCATTCTCAAAAAAGTCTTAGCATCAATTTTACAATTTATTTTATTTTACAACATTATAAAGACATATCATCTAAAGAAGGCCAATACTGTCACTTTTTGGTTCTAATGAGTAAATCAAGACTGCAAACTGGTGATTATTGATGTTAAATTACACAAATACTCCTGACATTATTGTCCATCCAATGGACAAATTACTTCATTTGCTGAAAAGTTTGCAAACTGTAAAAATAATAAAGTGTTTTTTTTTTCTGTGTGTCTTTAGATCCGTGCTCTCCTCTCAAAACAAAGACCTGCTGTGAGCAGCGGCTCTCATCCAACACAAGTAAGTGCTCAGTTATTCGTCAGAACCTGAAGCCTTTCAAGTGAAAACACACTGTTTTTGTGTCTTCGCTTTAAAAAGCATTTGCGTTTTCATGGCAACATTTCATAAACCATGTCCACTCACAGGGCGACAGCAGAAACGCTGCAAATAATGTAGTTCGGATGCAGGGAAACTAGTGGGTGCTGTTGTTCTTCTCTATAGTTAAACCACAGGTGACGACACACCGTAGGCATAAACGCCAAAGTTATGTTCTCCAGTGAATCTGATCACTGTTGTTGTGTAAATAGACACTGAAAACACAAAGAAAGTTTCCTGTTTTCACTTGAAATCATTGTCATGTAAACGGGACTTCGGGTTTCTTTAATTTGCCTGATTGATAAGGTAAAGTACAATTTCTTACTCTCAATTTCATGTGTTTTTCTGTCTGTTTCTACCACAGAGCACCAGCAGAGGCATTTCTTCCTTGACTGGAAGTAACTTCTTGAACCGTTTCCGGAGAAATAGAAGTACGTCACTTTCCATATTCATTTTTTGCTATTTATGACTATTCATGAAAGAATAATCATTAATTTCTGTACAGGAAATGCACTTTGTGATGAATTATCACTCACTGATATAATTTGGATTTTTATAACCGTGGCTACGGTGTTCTTCTTTGTTTAATCACTTTACTAATCAGAAATATTCTGCTTGCTCTCCAGATATCTACAGAGTGTCAGAGGCCACGAACTCAAACGTGAACAGCAGTAGTGCATCCGAGACATTCATTCATAGCTGAGTCAAGTCGGCCAATGCAGCGCCACAGTTTGAAAGTGCAATATTTTTCATCAAATGTTTCATGTTGTAGAATTTTAAATGAATCTGCAGAATGTTTTCTTTCATAGTTGTTTTTCCCTCGAGCTGAAGCTCTGATGTGATTCATTTGTGACTCATTAATTCTTTCCTGAATCAGTGTTAGCATTGTTTTCTCACTTCGGGAAAAGCAAACCTGACAATAACAACCTGAACAACTGACAGTTTGCCCTGTTGTGAAATTTTTCCATGATTTTTTTTTTTTTCAAGATGAAGTCTGTAATAAAATTGTACATATTCAAATCGAAGCAGAATTGTGCTTCTATTGGCTCTCATGGTTACTTTGTGTGTGTGTTGTGTTCAGTAGATTTGGAAATGAAATATGTTTTAATCTAAACCTTTCCATCTTAGCTCTAGCTGGACGTTTCAGGTCGTGGTTCTGCTGGAAGGTCAACCTCCTCCTCGGTCTCAGGTCCGAACAGGTTTTCTTCCCAGGTTACCCTCGATTTGTCTCCATCCACTTTCCTACCATCTCTAAAACATTAGAATACCATGGAAATGTTCGATGTTTTATTGACACTCATTTCAAACCCATATAAGATAGAGGCTCTTGACACATGGAGTGAAATATTTCAAGCCTTTATTTCTTGAAATCTTGGTGATGGCACCTGTTCCAGACCAAAGCAACAACAGCAATGATGAGAGTAAAGATTGAAACACACAAGAAATATATGTGCAGAAAATGAGCAAATTAAATGAATCAACTAAATTAGGGGTGTCACATCATCACATTAACTCTGACTAATTAATTACAGTCATAATTAATAAGTTATGTTTTCTAATCACGTTCCTGGATGTGAGTTGTCTTTTTCTGAAAAGCCTTTTTTTGTGTGTGTCCGAGGTTTGAAGCAATTGGTTTGAGGACCAGGTGGAAAGTCTCCCAGGAGCAGGAAAAGGTGAAATACTGCCCCCATGTGGCGGCCAAGGGGAAGAGCGTGTCTGAGTTTAGGCCTGTTTAGCGTCAGTTGATCGGCTGCCACTGTTGTTGGGTGAGGTGAGGTGAGTATCAGCATGTGAGAGAGGACAGAAGAGCACAGCAACACACAACTCCTGTCGGTCGAGATGAAATATTTCTTTATTTATAGAGCACTATTCATACGATTTAAAAATCACAAGTCACAGGCAGCACTCGATACGAGTCTCAAATCCAGCAGAAAGTAAACAGCTTGAACTGCGTCTGTTCAAGTTCGTTAACAACAGTAAATGACTTTATAAAGCCACTCGATATCAGTCTTTTGATCTGTCACAATAATGTAATGAATTTAAATGAAAATACCTCAGGGCGCTTTTCTCAGCCATTTTTGGGTGAGGTCAAAAAATGGACGGAGATTAATTAATTATAGATCACAAGTGAATCATTTCTCCACTTCATCACTAGAATAAATCTGAGTGTTAAACCACAAATCATGCCTTGAGCATAAGCTCAAGGAAGTGAAATGCAGACTGTGGACGGATTGTCCTTCCTGAGCTCTGGATCATTACAGCTGCTCCAGAGTTCCCATAAGCCTCTGGGCTCCTCCTCTAATCAGTGCTCTACTTGCCCGGTTTTGGTGGACAGACATGTCAAGACAGGTCTGAAGTTTGAGTTTCCAGGTGATGGTGAAGTAAATAGACACTTTAATAAAGCAGCTGTCAATTTCCACTGTAAAAAGCACACTCATGCTGAACCTTTGTTGCTATTGTTGATCTATGACACTGACTGCTGTGCACATACACCAGCAAAACAAGCCATTTCAGGAAAGCTTGAACTTTTTTCTTTGTTATAAAGGAGCAGGAGAGCAGAGCGCCCTCTGTTGTTCTTCTGATAACCTCAGCAACTTTTCATACTTGACTGCTTTGACATGATCCAGACAAATCACAGCATTTCTTCAGTTGTCAGCGGTTCTTCAGGATACTGGATACAGAGAGACGAGCGCACCACTCCTCTGTGAGGAGAATCAAAAGAACTGCTTCATTCAGACAGAATTGCCTGTTTGATAAAAAGGGACAGTATACTTTTCCAGTCAAGCATCTCCCTTCAAAACACGTAACAGGATCCTGAATTCTTTAGATTATTTTACAAGTGTGGTGCTCTACCCTCAGATACAGATCATGAAACTTTGTCTGGCGTGGTGCTGGTCTGTTTCCTGCCTCAGAAGGCCAAACCCCAGAAACGGTAAAGTCTCGCAAGCCAGAAACTTACTCCTCATCTCCCATCGCTCTATACTTCTTCTGTTTGTTACTCCAAATATCCCAGCCAGAGTTTATAACTAAGAAAAATGTTATTACTAATATATGTTACATTATTGTCACTATTATTTGTAGATACTTGAGTTATAAAAGGCAGTAATCCTATTAAAGGTGCTGTAGGCAGGATTTTGCTAGTCAATGCTAATTTTTCTGTGTTTTCTTTGGATTAAATGTTAGAGTATCCATTGATAATCCTTTAGGAGTGTAGCATAATTGCACTACCGCGAGGGTGCAGCGTTTCCATCTGTCTCTGTTCTGAGCTGAAAAGGAATCTCGGCAGCTCCAGGTATCTTTGACCAATCAGAAGAGCCCCTGAGGCTCTAACCGTGATTGGTCGAGGGGCGTTTGTTGCACGTTCTTGTGGGAGGGGCTTAATTTGCGTAAGGGCGTGATGTCAGAGAAAACAGGACAGGATTGGCTGTGCTGGGTTTCAAATCCCCATCATAGATGGGTCAAATCACCATCTTGCTTAGGTAACCCTAAGCAAGATGGCGGAGATGCGGAATCCTGCCTACAGCACCTTTAATATTGTATGTATTTCAAGTCTTTGATTGATAGTTGTGCTCTTTGTTTTTTATCATACTGTGAAACTTTGCTGTTGTGATTTTGTAAATTTTGTGGGAAAGAGGCGTTTACCTCCTTATAATGGAATTATAAGGTGAAGTGGCTTGTTAATGATCCTAGGCTGGCTATGAAAGTACAGCAGAGGGATGGAGCAAAGATACCTTCATAGGAGATTGAACATTTGAGCTCTACTAAATTTAAAAACAACAACACAGCAAGACTTTTGCAAAATGAACAAGTAATTGACTCCACACACATTTCAGAATGTGAAAGAGAAGGAAGGGGGGAGCCTGAGGAGAACTGTCTTCCACTGGTCCAGGGTCTCAATGGCCACCTGCGATGGATGGGTGGTGCAGATGTCCTCCACTGAGCTCATCATGAGGCTGGTGGAGGCGCTGCCCCCAGTGGCCACTGTGGTCGTCCTTTGCGGTTTCAATTTTTAATTTTTTTAATTTTTTTAATTTTTTGGCCCTTCTCCTTACGTCATTGAACAGTTTTTTTTTTTTTTTTTTTTTTTTTTTGAGCAGCGGTTCTCAGAATATTTGGTCAAACTTGATCAACAACACGGACGTCCGAAATCCTGAACTTCTGGAAAATGCTCTGTCTCAATGGGAATCAGGCAAAATGTAATTTAAATAAAGAAAAAACAAACTACTATTGTGCAATCACACCACAGTTGTAGTAAATCCATCTCCCCAGTTATGTCAAAGGTTAATTCTTAACAATGATTTTCATTTAAAGGTGCATTAAAGCTCGTGTCTGGAGTTTCCGTTCGTTTCCAATGTATGTATCATTTTTCAACAGAGCTTAAAGGAGCTATCTGTGATTCTGAGCCCTGACTTCAGTTTGAAATGTTGGCTCCGCCCCCGAGCTCTCTGACTGGTTCCTCATGTTGCGAAAACCCTCCCACTCCCCCCTCCGCTCTGCTCCCACTCAGCGTGCACGACGCTACGGGCACATCCCATACGCGTGCACAATCCTCCGGAGGAAACACAGCAGAAGCCACTTCGACTCTTCTTTGTTCAAAATAAATGGCCGCTTCGTCTCAGGTAAACCATATTTTACCTTGTCACTACATGTTCAATGCAGAAAGTAGCTTGTTGCTCCTTCAGCTTCCCTGCTGGTCTGTTTACCGGTGTTGTGCACGCCCTGAAGATGGTCTCGCTCCCCCCCGCCTCCACTGCTGCTGCGCTGTGAGTGGAGGAGAAAGGTCGTCACGCTAAATCCTCAGGCAGCGCTTTGCGGGGCCAGATATCCAAAACACGCTGATCAATGTGTGATTTTTTTTTCACAGAAATGTAGCATGGACTTGCTAGTACATGATGTCAAAAGCATTTATCTCGTCGTGGTTAAATTAAAATCGCGGATAGCGCCTTTAAATGTGTCAGTCTGGTTCGATACTTTCCTATAATATAATAATAATAATAACTATGGCTTCTGAGCAGAGTTAAGGCATTCTTGTCTCGGGCAGATTTACAGAAGGCCGCTCATGCTCTCATCAGCTCAAGACTTGACTATTGTAACGCCCTTTACGCTGGACTGAATCTCTCACTCCTCCATAAACTTCAGTTGGTTCAGAACGCAGCAGCTCGTCTCATCTCCAACTCCTCAAAATACTCACACATTTCTCCGGTCCTTCAAGCTCTCCACTGGCTTCCGGTGCGGTTCCGAGTCCAATACAAGATTCTGGTGTTTGTGTTTATGGCTACTAATGGGTATGCCCCCCCTTACATCTCAGAGCTGTTGCAAATTTATCAACCTGCCAGGACTCTACGCTCGCCAAGCCACACCTCCTTGGTTGTCCCCAGGGCAAGATATAGAAAGTTTGGTGACCGCTCTTTTGCTGTTCTTGGCCCGAAGCTCTGGAACTCTCTTCCTCTGCATTTAAAGTCTATCACTGCTCTTAATGTTTTTAAATGTCATCTAAAAACGCACCTTTTTCATTTAGCGTTTGATGTTTAGCCCCTTTTAGTACTTTGTTTCTTAAAGTGTTTTTACTTATTTGTTTTGTTTTACTCTGTTAAGCGCCTTGTGCTCCGTTTGGCAGTTGGAAGGCGCTTTAGAAATAAAATTTGATTGATTAATTGATTGAATATTAGCATAAAGCAATATAAAAATTTATTTATGAGCCCCGCCTTCGTCTCATAGACCCCCATGTTATCCGAAAAAGTTCCGGTCAGCGTCAGCCAATAGATTTCGAGCTTCCACATTCTTGCACTGTCAACCAAAGTGTGGAGCAGCCAGAGAGCACGGCCGCTCGCCCAGCAGAGGAGAGTTAGCTCCGCAGCAGCCGGCCGACTTACCTCGGATATATCCACTGTCTGCTGAACATCCACCGTAAACAGCTAAACATGCAGGATGCTGTAGGACTCAGAGGCTCTCATTTTCACCGACAGATAATAGCGTGCACAATTAAAGGGGCGTGGCTTGGTCGCTCATGAAAGCAGAGGGAGGGCGGAACCTCCAGACATTGGATTAAAAAAAACCCTCCCTCTTTCAAAACTCTGGGCACGAGCTTTAAGGAGTTTTTCAACCTTAAAAATACTTATTTTCCACCATAAATGTGTTACACATTTTTAATGATGTGTACAATGTGCCCTGACATATTCATTACAAGTACCGCTAACAGCGCTAAATTGTCACTTGACACCAGAATTTTTTTGGGGGAGAATTTGAAAGGAATGACGTAATGCACGTTCCCGCTGGCCTGATTTAGTTAGGTTTCGTTTTGTCCGCCATTACTCCACCAGATGCTTAGTGAGCAACAGGATCTTCCAGAAAGTAAGAACAGACTGGCTTCTAGCACTGCCACAGCTCCAGCACAGACTCTATTTTTTTCTATTTTTTTTTAATCCCTGATTCTTAAACTCTGGATCTCCCTGGGTCAGTGCTTTTGTTACATGTGCTTGGAATACTATTTGAAAAGACAGAACTGTTGCACTTTAGGAAAGTGCTGTTCATCTGAGTCATCTTTCTGGCTGTTGTCATTAACAACATAAGATAAAAAAACTGTGTAGGTCAGTTTATGACATCAAATTTGACTTACATGTAGCTGCGATTGCAGTTTAGGACTAATTCAGACAGAAGAAGAAAAGAGATTTTAAAGGGTTCATGGTTTTTTTTTGTCTGTTTTATGTGTTTTATGTAGACAGTGAATCTTTGAAAAAATGACTGATTGAATTGTTGAATCGACCTAACAAGGTCACAAAATCATTTGCTACTGAAGTTATGCAAAATAAATTTCAGTTTTCACCTATAGCTACACAGCCTGCATACAGCTCATTGAACTCACAAGGAAACACAAAGTAGAATCACAGTTCGAGGTCGCATCAAATCTGCACCAAAGTAATAGAAATCACTGGGCTGGCCCAATTTTAAGATGAATCTGTCATAAACAAGAGATAAACAACAGGTATTGTCGCTGTTTGTCCCCCGCAGTGACTTTGATACCCAGTTCCACATCACTGAGAAGAGAGTAACATACAGTTAGACACTTCTTCAAATTAAGTTTTATTCAATATCATCACAGACGAAGATCTCAAGGACAACATGTTTTACCATGTATGTACGATGCACAGCGTAGGTAACTTTATGACAAAACATTCCAGTTATTAATTTGTGTGTGGATTCAGTGTTTCAAATGTAAAGCACAGAACAAAGAAAAAATAAGTACAGTGTTCCAAAAAGGACACTGCTATACGCCATAAAGTGGAAAGGAGCAGTTATAAAGAGGAACGTGTTAATTCTTGGTTTTTCTTATCAGGATAGCTTTGAATCAGAGAAATCACCTTGAAATATTTTCCCGGAAATGATCATTTTAAAAGCGGATCGGAACCACTTATAGAAAAACCCATAAACAAACGGGTTAATCATCGAATTTGACCACCCGAGCCACTTGAAAGCTTCAATCACAGCAATTGGTATTGTGTTCCTAGTTAGCGGATACAAAGCCACAGAAAGAAAGAAAGGACACCAACACATGAGATAAATTCCAACAACTATAGCCAGAGTTTTGGTGGCTTTATTCTCCGTCTTACTGACAGATGCTCCAGGTTTCATTGTGGTCTGGATGCTGCGAGCCTGTTTCAGAGCAACTGTTAAAATCTTCAGGTAGACAGAAGAAATCACAACAGCTGGGATGTAAGACGTGCTCCCGCTCGCGATGATGGCTGTCCGCGAGTTTTCGAACAGTGCACATTTCACAATACCACTGCTTTGCTTCAGTCTCGGGGAGAAGATGACGAACGCAAGAGCAGGAAAAGCCCAGCTGACAGTGATCAAGACGGTAGTAACGCGAACAGACATTTTGGCCGTGTATGTCAGAGGCTGACACACTGCATAGTATCTGTCCACTGAGATAAAGCACAAGTTTAAAATAGAGGTTCCACACAGAAATACGTCAAACATGCCTCGGATTGTACAAAGAAAACCTGTGAGGTGCCAGCATGAGCTGACTGACAGTATTGTGCTAAAAGGTAAAACTATAACTCCAACAAGCAGGTCAGCCACAGCCAGAGAGAGGATGAGGTAGTTTGTTGGAGTGTGGAGCTGTTTGAAGTACATGATGGAGGTTATGACAAGGAGGTTTCCGCATGTTATCAGAACTGACAACAAGCCTACAAACACACATAGCAAAAGTGAGCTGAGAAGAATTTCTCCAGAGGTTCTTGAATGTGATTCATTACAAAATTGACTGACTTCAGCAGCATCGATCCTGTTAAAAGAGAACTTCGTTTCCATGCAGGAATACTGTGGTCACTTCATCTGGAACATGCAGGAAGCTGGAACTCAGCTGGGTCCAGTGTGTGTGTTGAGAATGATTTTCATTCAACCTTTAAAGAAAAGAGACATTGCAAACAAGAAGCAGTAACATCACGCCCTGAATAGAAACACAGACATGCCTGTCCTCGACAGCATTGCCAGTCCTGTGGAGAAAGAATTTAGGCTGCACACGAGTATCAGTTAAGGCTTAATGCAGGGCAAAAAACCAGCAACAACACACAGACAGGAGTGTGTGACCTCTCTGAGACTGAGCAGTGTCTTTGGTATTCTGAGTTCATCTGCATAACAAATCCCAAGGAGTCGTCAGGGGCGTTACAGGACATGCACTGACGTCAGTGGCCTAGCCAAGATATCAGC
This sequence comes from Salarias fasciatus, assembly GCF_902148845.1. Taxonomy (NCBI): domain Eukaryota; kingdom Metazoa; phylum Chordata; class Actinopteri; order Blenniiformes; family Blenniidae; genus Salarias; species Salarias fasciatus. The sequence goes on from NC_043759.1 coordinate 24,685,784, forward strand.
ATGAAAACATTGTTACAGTTAACAAATATGCAGAAATCATAAACATACATTCAAAGTATGGGAAGATTAAACAGATCAACACTAACAAAGCAAACAGCAGAGCTAGAAATTTGTCAGTATTTAGAATTTGTTCAACAAGTCTTTCAACAAGTGGAATTCTCAGGCTCTGTCCACATGACAACGCTGTTTCATGCTATCACATCATTTTTGGCAGCTAATCCACACATCACGGTGTTTTGGGCAGTAGCGGCCGGTGGAGCGGGGCGCAGGTGGCGGGAGCGTTTGTTTCGTTCGCCTACACCGTCAGCGGCGGGTGGTGCGGCGTTAATTCACTTCCGCATTGGCGGAAGCGCTCGTTTCCACACCCGCGCATTCCAGGCGGGCAGTGTTGAAGAAACCAGTTTATTAAAAATAATTGTCGCCTACCTGTTGTGTTGTTTGGAATGCGCCTTGAATGCGCGAGTGTGGAAACCAGCGCTCCCGTCAATGCGGAAGTGAATTAACACCGCATCGCTCGCGACTGGCGGTGTGGGCGGACAAAACAAGCTCTCTCACCACCTTTGCCCCGCGCCACGGGCCGCTACTGGTTTTGGGTCCCTGAAATTCACTAAGATTTGTTTTATAGGCATTCAAAAACCATAACCTAAAAGAAATACGGGAGTATTATGGCATGCATAAAGGCCCGTTCACACTGCCAAATGATTCCCGCATTTTTGCGTCCAAATGGAATTGACAAACAATGGGGAAGGTGCGTTCACTGGGGGCGAAAATACCGGCGGCGCGTCAGTTGCATCTTTGCGGCCAACGCCGAAGTTGGGAAATCTGAACTTTTGATGGAGCGTTTTTGCGGCAAACCAATCAGAGAGCGTGTCTATGGTGACGCAGGTCACGGAGCGGGGACTGGTGAAAGCGACGCTCATCCTGACGCAGCTCCTGGAGCAAATGATGAAACTCACCAAACTCGGCGTACTGTCCTCCGACGGCGTCGCTGTCTGGCTTTATTAAGCAAATAACGCCAAACCGCTCGCTCAACAGGGTTAGCCATGATGCTAAGCTAACACAGGAAATAAGGCCGGAAGCCCCGCCTTCCCAAAACAGATGCAACGCGTCAACATGGTGTCCTCGGGGGCCCGGCGTAGTTCAGCGCCAGACCTCAAAATTGACGCATGCTCAACTTCTCGCGTTTTTTGACGCAAAAGCGCGTTCGGTCTGAACGCGGCTTAAGACTCAGACTGTGACATACAGTGATTTGGAACATGACACACTGCAAAAAACTTACCAATTTCAAAAGTCTTGTTTTCATTCAAAATGTCTCATCTCATATGATTTAAGATACAGAGACTTAATTCTTGATTTAATATTCTTATATCACAATCTCGTTTTAAGTAAAATTCAATTGCTGCATGGACAGATAATTTTGCTAGTTTTAAGAGTAATTTTCTTTAATTTAGTGTTGATATCTTGTATTTAGGTTATCTTTTTTTGCAGTGCATTGAGTGAGTGAGCATGTCGCACCGAGTCATAGCTCAATACATTCTAAAAATAAAGCATTCTGTGAAAACTGCCAGAAATATGATCACACTAATGGAAAATGGTTCATATCCAGACACACTGATCCACACAGGGAGTAAATCAGTGAGCATGCCAACCAACCAAGTCTGGACCATCTATGTTAGGGTGCTTTTCCACTGGTCTGTGCTTGGCCTTACACTGTTCACTTTGGTCTCACTTCGCCCTGGCCGTTTTCCATACAGAGTACCAGCTTGGCGTGGATAGAGTCATCTTAGCAACATGACATGAAACACGAGTTTTTATGCGATAAACAGAAACGGTTTCCCCATCAGTGAATTATTAGATATGACATCGTGACACATTTGTCAATAATCACAAAAATGTTTATTCAGTTTAAACTGCGTACAGTACTGTTTATACCTCCCCCAGGAAAATGCTGAGGACCAGGAATGCTCAAGCAAAAAATGCATACGGAGAAAGGAGCTAGCGTCGATGGCTAATCAGCTAACTGTGGCTAATCAGCTAGCTCTGCCTGCACACACAGGAGAACACGACGGTACTCTCAAATGATCTTAGTTTGCTCTTTGTGAGCTTACAACCAGCTGCTCCAGTACACTCACCAGCCAAACACAGCCGTGTTCCAGTCGACACCAATCTCCTCCCGTTGCTCCCCTGTCTCTGTGAGATTCTAAAATGTGATGGAAACCAGGAACCAGGGCTGAACCATGCTGAGTAGGGCCATGCGGGTACTAGTGGAATAGTGCCATTCGAATACATGTGGATCCACACATGTCTGAAGACATGAACAGGAAGCCATGATATGCTGTTCACACCAGGCATGCTCAAACCCCACCTGAAGGTGTGTCCGTTAGTGAGGTACTGGTGCATATCTCTGAACGGAAAACTCACACACACATACCCGTCCCCACTTTACCCAGCTGGACCCTGGTTCCGGCACAGCTCCACTACATTTCAGTACCTCATACCAGGTACTTTCCTGGTCCTGTTGGTCCTTGCACACAGTGTCTGTTTGTCACATAAAAAACTTGAGTTTCGTGTCGTGTTGCTATGACGTCTCCACCCGCGCCAAGCCTGTATAAAACAACCAGGGAAAAGGGAGGCCAAAGCGAACCATTCTATAGCAAATCTATAAAGCTTTCATCACTTTTTTTTCTATAGTTCCTCATATTTTTGTATGTCTCACCAAATATATTTATTTTGAATGTGTCAAGGATCACAGATGGGGCAATGCTAATACACTTTGAATTAGCTCTAAAATGGATCACTACAAGTTGACAGTTGTTTCTTTCAGAGCGTGTAAAGTTGAATTTTTTTTTTAGAGGTAAGTGGTTCTCACAGAACACAGCAGTTCTATTAACATGATGCTTTTACAGAAAGTGATGTGTTACTCTGCTGTTGCCTCAGTAATATCAGTCTGCCCAATGCATAATGAGTATCTGAAGTACTGATCCTTTTAATCCTTTCACTACATTTTTCAAGACTTGAATAGTTCAGCATGGTTTTTCCTGGACAATTTTATTCTTGAATATTTTTAATGTTTTTTTTTTTTACTTCAGTAAAGCATCTGATCACTGTTGAGAGCTCAAAAATATATTACTCTATATGTACATGATCCTGACTTGTTTGAATTATTATTATTCTGCAATATAATATTGAGTGTTGTCTTTCATGTTCAATGCAGTTGTTGCTATTTTTAAGAACATTGGGATGACTAGAAAACCATGTTCATCAGATATCACCACAATAAGTCAGTGTTGTTCATGTCAGTGTATTTTTTTAATAAACCAACAATAAAACCAGTTCCTGTTCCTTAAAATAAATAAATAAATAAATAAATAAATTAACACGATGATCCCTTGCTGTGATGTAAACAGACATGGAAGTTAGAAATCAGGCATCTGGACCCACAACCACTGACAGTGAGAATTAATGAGGGAACACTTCTTTAAGTAAAGCGACACAGGCTTTCCACAGCTACTGCCTCTCCAGTTTGTTTTCATCTTCTTGTGTCAAATTTGGGGCCCACTCCACTGGGCCATCCATGATCCTGTTTTGTCGGATTAGCTTTGAAAAGGATCACAGACCAGCAGCACCTATAACCATGAGCAAGAAAGCAGGCTTCAAACCCACACACTCATCCACCTCCATTTACACTTTATCCATGTCAGAGTGGTGCTGTAGCAGATCTTTGATGGTTGAGTGCAGAGCACAACCTGGTCAGGCCAGCAGTCCATCACAGGACAAAGAGAAAGACAGAGAAATCCTACACAAGCACAGAAAGAACATGGAGATTCCACATGTAAGGGTGAGGTCAAGAGGTCAAGAGTCTCAGCTCAAGATCTGGTTGAAAATAACACAGAGGCAATGATGTTTTCACCATTTTCATGTTTTCACAGTTACCGCACTAACTTAAAACTGCCCATTTCAGCTGTTACATTCAAAATATTTGTGCTGCTGTGCTGCCGAAGACCAGACTACCCTGCATGAAAGTTAAAGCGGTTTCATTATACTGTGGAAACAAGACTAAAGAGGCAAAAATCACATGAGGAGAGATGAAGCGTGCCAGCCAACGATGTTGTAAATCAAGACAAGTTCGTATTAGTAAAATCACCTTGAAATATTTTCCCAGAAATGATCATTTTAAAAGCTGATCTGAACCACTTATAGAAAAATGCATAAACAAATGGATTGAGCATTGAATTTGACCATCCAAACCACTTGAAAGCCTCAATCATAGGAACTGGAATTGCGTTTTTGCTCAAAGGGTAAAAAGACATGCAAAGAAAATAGGGAGCCCAGCATGTGAGAAAGATCCCAACAACTATAGCCAGAGTTTTGGTGGCCTTGCTCTCCATCTTATTGACAGGTGCTCCACACTTTGTTGCGTTCTGGATGCTGCGAGCCTGTCTCAGCGCCACCGTCAAAATCTTGAGATAGAGTGAGAAAATGATAGTGGCGGGGATGTAAAATCCAACAAAGGTTCCTACAATAGCAGACTTTGTGTTTTGGAAGATGTTACACCTCATATTTGACGGCTTCTGGTTTATCCCACGGAGTGTGATACCTATACCCAGCAGAGCAGGGGCGGCCCAGCTCACCAGGATCATGAGGGCAGTAACCCGGGCATTCATTTTACTTCTGTACGTGAGAGGCTGACACACCACATAGTATCTGTCAATAGAGATAAAGCACAAGTTCAAAATTGAGGATGTGCACAGAAACACATCAAATGTGCCTCGGACCTTGCAGAGAAAACCTGTGAGGTGCCAGCATGAGTTAACAGACAGTATTGTGCTGAATGGTAAAACCAAAACTCCAACAAGCAGGTCAGCTACAGCCAGGGAGAGGATGAGGTAGTTGGTCGGAGTGTGGAGCTGTTTGAAGTAAAATATGGAGATTATTACCAGAAGATTTCCACATGTTATCAGAACTGACAAAGAGCCCACGAACACACACAATAGAAGTGAACTAATAACAGCTTCGTCAGGCACATCTGCAGCTGATTCATTGCAGAGATATTTGTCTTGAACAGCATCGGTCCGGTTGACAGATAATTTAGCTTCCATACACAAACAAGCATCAGCAGTGTAATCTTTGAAGCACAGCTGTCCAGATCAGTCCAGTGAGTTTCAGTTAATGTGCGGTGTGTGTGTGTGTGGTGAAAGCCGTTGGACTCTGTGACTCAGAGCCACATACGTGATTCACATTTATTCATCAGGGGTTATTTGCATATCAGTGTCAAAGGATTGATTTCCATGGTAACATCTGTACAGAAGCTACTAAGAAAACGAGAGGACATGGATTTTTTCATGTATCTGCTGAATACTTTCTCAGTGGTAACCTTTTAAATATCACAGATGATTTCCAGTAAAAATATATCCACAGTGACAAACCACAGCGTACCAGAGCTGGTAGAGCAGACTGGATTTCGGGAGTTGACAGGACCGGAGCTGACTGGGCGACTGGAGGCTGGACAGCCAGAGGGAGGTCAGGGTGCAACAGGAGACACAGGAAACAGGGACAGACAGGGACAGCATATCAATCAATTTATCAATCAATTTATTTTTGTATAGCCCAGTATCACAACAACAATTGCCTCAGAGGGCTTCAAGATGTTACATGGGTTGGTAAAAATAAAAACAGTGAATAAGCATAATGTTAATATGTCAAATTCACAGTAACGAGACAAAACGAAGCAACCACCGCCTTAGACCCTCACATCCGGCAAGAAAAAACTCCAAAAACCCAGTGGGAAAAGAGGAAATCTTGGGGAGAACCACAGTATGGAGGGATCCCTCTCCCAGGGACGGACAGCTTTGGCAACAGCTAGCATGAAACAATAAAAAGTAAAGCCGAGGACTATGTTGAGTACAGTCCGTTGGACGGTCCAGCACAAGAACTACGGATCCCAGAAGTAGAACCGAAGCCAGTCCGCGGGCAGCACCGACAGGAGTGTCCTCCCGGTCCAGACGGAGCTTGTTCGTAGGCCCTCGTAATAGTGGAGTCAGCAACTGAAACTCGAGAAGATTCCCCCTCGAAGGGGGGGACAACAGGTGAAAAGCAATGAACGGACTAAAGGGAATAACATTCAGACATTGCAGGATAGGGCTCAGTTCACCGTACTTCCCACAGCATTCTAGCTCCTAGGGCAGCTTTTAATAATGATGGTTTAGAGTCCCTAGCTGACCTGATCATAGGCTGCATCGAAGAGAAATGTCTTGAGCCTAACCTTAACTGTGGAGACTGTGTCTGCCTCTTTGACACCACTTGGAAGCTGGTTCCAAAAAAATGGCGCCTAATGTCCATTTAGAGACCCTAGGAGTCACCAGTAACCCTGCATTTTGAGAGCGAAGTGCTCTGATTGGTTGATAAGGCGTTAAAGCATCTTGGAGATAGGTCGGAGCCATCCCATTTAGGATTTTGTAAGTGAGGAGAAGGATTTTAAATCTAACTCTAAACTCGACAGGAAGCCAGTGAAGAGATTTTAGAACGGGAGTAATGTGTTCACGTCTTCTAGTTCCGGTTAATAATCTGTCGGCCGCATTTTGAACCAACTGAAAGTTTTTTAATGCACTTTTTGGGCAGGCTGCAAGAAGGGAGTTGCAGTAGTCCAGTCTAGTAGAAACAAATGCATGGATGACTTTTTCTGCATCGCTTTTAGGTAGAATGTTTCTTATTTTAGCTATGTTGCGCAAGTGGAAATATGCTGTTTTACAAGCCAGGTTGAGGTGTGATTTAAAGGAGATATCCTGATCAAATAAGACCCCGAGGTTCCTGACAATAGAGGAGGAGGATACACTGACGTTATCTAAGGTGATAATCTGTTTGGATAGACACTCTCTCTGTTTATGGGGGCCTAGTATAATGACCTCTGTTTGGCCAGGATTAAGGCGGAGATAGTTCGTAGTCATCCAGGATTTAATTTCTCTGATACAGTCACTGAGTCTGTCTATTTGATTAGTTTGATCAGGTTTCATAGATAAATACAATTGTGTGTCATCTGCATAACAATGAAAATTGATATCGTGGCTTCTAATTATGTTCCCTAAAAGAAGCATATATAACAGAAATAAAATTGGCCCGAGCACGGACCCTTGAGGAACCCCATAACTGACCTGGGAGCACGGTGAGGACTGTTGGTTAACGTGAACAAATTGGTACCTATTAGATAAATAGGATTTGAACCAGCAGAAGGCTTTTCCTCTGATGCCAACCTCACATTCTAACCTCTGCAGGAGAATATTGTGGTCAATTGTATCAAAAGCTGCACTGAGGTCTAGGAGAACCAGGATTGAGACTAGCCGCCAATAACAAGTCATTAGTGACTTTAACTAATGCAGTCTCAGTGCTGTGACAAGCTCTATATCCTGACTGAAATTTCTCGAATAGACTATTTTCCTGTAGGTGGCAGCGAAGCTGTTTAACCACGACTTTTTCCAGGACTTTTGAAATAAAAGGCAGATTTGATATCGGTCTGTAGTTAGCTAGAATATCAGGATCAAGATTAGGTTTTTTCAGCAGTGGTTTGATTACTGCAAATTTAAATGACTGTGGCACATAGCCATTTTCTAGAGACGTATTTATTATACTTATGATCGTATTTAAGATAACTGGAAGAATTTCTTTGAAAAGCTTAGTTGAAATTGGATCTAGGAGACAGGTCGAAGTTTTAGAAGACATTACAATCAAAGTAATCTCAGCCCCACCTACTGATGAGAAACTGTCTACTATTTCAGGTGGAGGCAGTGGCTGGATTCCCTGAGCCTGTTCTGAGGAAAGCGCTTCACTGATTTTACCTCTAATGGTTATGATTTTATCATTAAAGAATTTAAGAAAGTCATGGCAGTTTAAAGATTCTGGGATTACTGGTTCCACTGCAGTATGACTGTTTGTCAGTCTGGCTACAGTGTTGAATAGAAACCGAGGGTTATTTTTGTTTATTTCTATTAAACAAGAGTAATATAATGTCTTGGCTTTAAAAAGAGTTTGTTTATAGCTTAGCAAGCTACATTTCCAAGCCTTCAGAGATTGTTCTGATTTAGATTTACGCCACAGTCTTTCTAATTGCCAAGTTTTTTGTTTGAGAACACGGGTTTCAGAATTAAACCATGGAGCAACGCGCCTGGGTCGATTGATTTTCAGCTGCAACGGAGCCACTACGTCAAGGGCAGATTTTAGTGAGTGCATAGCACTGACAACAAACTGATCACTATTATCACCACTGGTCAATAAGCTCATTTCTGTGAGTTCACAAGATAATGCAGCAAATGCAGGCTGGATCAATTCTTTGTACCGAGCCACAGATTTTTCAGATAATGTCCGTATCAGCTGAATTTTATCTTTTTGAGCACAGTAGTCTTCAATCAAAACCTGAAAAATAATAAAAAAAATAAATGGTCTGAGAGTATGGGCTTCTGAGGGAGAACATTTAGGTCACTGACTTCTATCCCATATGTTAAGACCAGATCCAGGGTGTGCTTGTGACTATGAGTGGATTCATCAACATTTTGAGTGAAACCGATACTATCTAATACTGCAATAAACGCATTACTCAAACTGTCACCAGAATCATCCACATGGATGTTAAAGTCACCTATTATAAGAATCTTGTTATGAGCCAATACTATATTGCTTAAAAACTCTGCGAACTCAGTTATAAAGTCAGAGTAAGGACCAGGAGGTCGATACACAATAATTAATAGCACAGCCTTTTGATTCTTCCAATTTGGACAAGTAAGCGTTAGTATTAAGCTTTCAAAAGAGTTGAATTTAACATTAGTTTTGGGTTTAAGAAGAAGACTGGAGTGCGATATCACTGCCACACCTCCACCTCGACCTGTTGATCTAGCTGTTTGGAAATTAACATAGGTTGGGGGGTGTACATTCATTGAGCCTCACATAGTCATCTTGCTGAAGCCAAGTTTCTGTTAGAGCAAGGAGATCAATGTTATTGTCACCGATAAGGTCATTAACTAACAGAGATTTAGTGGAGATTGCTCTAATGTTTAGTAGACCACATTTTATGTATTTCCTACTGGAAAAGTTATTCTGTCTCATACAGGTGTTAAGCTTTTTACCCATTGACTTTTTTTTTAATGCTTTGAGCACTATGGACAGACACAGTCTCTGTTTGCCTAGGTAAACCTCCATGCTTGCATATAAGGGTGGGACACAGACAGGAGCAGGAAACCCAGGCTTAATTTGAAGACTAAATACACACACAGATATATTTCAGTTCATTTAAATTAGTTTGAATGGTGTGGGACTGATGAATTCTTCGCAGAGCAGAGGCAAGAACAGAGAAAGGGTGTTTTGTGTGAATATTTCACAAGTCATGCACAGTGCTGTATTCAACGCGACATTTTGAAGTGAAGCTTTGTTCATCTCTCCACCGTGTTTCGTCAAATACACTCCAGTATCTTACAATCTTCACGGCACATGATGCTGAATAACATTAAACAATATAGATAGCATTACCATTGATGTTATTGCCTTTGGGTTCTCATTTTCCCTCTTTTTTTCAGAAATGCAGTGTGAACATGGACTAAGATGAGATAATGAGTATTGAAATTCAGTGAGTGACTTATCAAAGGTTTATCAGGCCTATTTTTTTTTTTTTTTACTAGATGAGAAGGTCCAACATTAACTTTAGATCGCTAAGATTCTTTGCAGACATTTAAAAAAATTGAGGGGAAAAATCCCTCACATCTTCAGCATCTCCACAACTCAACTGCTCATGTTTTGATGAGCACAAGAAAGCAGGATCACATTACACCTGTTTCAAAGGTATTGCATTGGCTTGTCATGTTGTTTTGGATTTTAGTAGATTTTTAAACATCTTAATGCTGTTGTGCCGTTTCAGATTTAATTTTGTCTTATGAAGCATTGCCTAGCACCGGCCTGTCAGTTATTCCCACCATTAACACAAGAGCCTGCAGTGAGGCTGCTTTACAACACTGTGCACCACGTCGATGGATGAGTCTGCCAAAAAACCTGAGGACTCCAAAGAACATTCATATTTTTAAAAGCAGGCTCAAGGCCCTTGTTTTTAATAGGGTTTTTAAACAAATTACAGCTGTGGTTGTGGGGCGTGCTTGAACTCGAATGCGGGGGGAAGAGAGGTGGTGGAGCTGGCTGCAAAGGAGAGGTATGGGGAGGGATCATTGAGATCACCTGTGGATGTTTACTGATTGTCTCTCCTCCCCTCTTTCCTGTAGTGCCAGCAGAGGTTTAAAGGGGAGACCCTCCACCACCTCTCCTTTGCAGCCAGGAGTAATGTGTGCTTGGACAGAGAATTGTGAAAAGAGGTTATTATGATCCCTGCTGGCAGGGTGTCTTCTACATAAAACAACAGAGCTATTAACAGAACACTGCTGTGTGTACAGGTCTGCATGTTTAAACAGCAGCAGCTTAGTATCCTTACCTGGTGGTTTAATGGAGGTGACATATACAGTATGAGAGGTATGGATAAACACATCATCAAAAGTTTACCTGCACTAAATTTACAATAAAGCCTGGCGATTCTTACCTCCCAGCACCAACAGCATTCACACATTAAAAGTACAAGATGACGTCAGTCAAGTTTCAGTCAACTTTGTGCTTTGTGCAGCATCTTGTACAAAAGGTGCAACATACAAAAAATATATTTGATAGGATTTATTGATTTAATCAAGCTTTCGAAATAGAAGGAAATGTTTTTGTGGCATGTGACAACAGCTACTGAGGCTAAAATATCTGTGCCTTTTCTTAGTGATTTGCAAAATCAACTTGAGCTGCTTCTATGAAAACATAGTTTTCTCATCACTGAACAGTAAAGGCCAAAGTGACAATGGCCTCATTTTCTCTAGGAGTTCAAAACATTTGCAATTCATTAAACTGAAACATTTAAAACATTTTTTGTTTTAGTCTACATAATTTTAATCTGTAAGTCCCGAAAATTCAACAACACAGTCTCATCATATATGGGGATGTTTCTTTTTCAGCCCAGTTATAATAGTTATCACAATTATAACTTTGAAAATGCTTGAATCTATATCATTTATAAGTGTAGGAGTAGCTGATGAAATCTTTTCAGTGTTTTTCAGTTTATTAGAAATGCAACTGGCAATACAAGATACAGTGAAGCGGCATTTATGGAAAGTTACAGATCATGCCTTGATGGTAAATCAAGACAGCCTTGAATTGGAAAAATCACCCTGAAATATTTTACCGGAAAAGATCAGTCTGAAAGCTGATCTGAACCACTTGTAGAAAAACCCATAAACAAATGGATTGATCATTGAATTCGACCATCCAAGCCACTTGAAGGCCTCAATTATGGGAACTGGCATATCACTACTTAAAGGATAGAAAGACGTACTGAGAAAATATGGTGACCAGCACATGAGATAAATTCCAACAACTATAGCCAGAGTTTTTGTGGCCTTATTCTCCTTCTTACTCACAGCTGCTCCAGGCTTTATGGTACTCTGGATGCTGCGAGCCTGTCTCTGTGCCACCGTCAAAATCTTCAGGTAGACAGAGAAAATTATAACAGCTGGGATGAAAGAGAGAAAAACAGCTCCTATAATGGCTAACTTGGAGCTTTGGAAGATGCTACATCTGGTAATAGAGACACTCTGTTTCAGGTTCAGAACAGTTGAAGTGATGGTAATGAAAGCAGGCATAGCCCAGCTTACCAGGATCATGAAGGCAGTAACCCGGGCAGTTATCTTAGTTCTGTACGTGAGAGGCTGACAGACCACATGATATCTCTCAATAGAAATAAAGCACAAATTCAGAATGGAGGCTGTACATAGAAATGCATCAAAGAGGTCTCGGATCTTACAGAGGAATCCTGTGAGGTGCCAGCATGAGCTGACAGACAGTATGATGCTAAAAGGTAAAACTAAAACTCCAACAAGCAGGTCAGACACAGCCAGAGAGAGGATGAGGTAGTTTGTTGGAGTGTGAAGCTGTTTGAAATACATGATCGAGATTATGACAAGACAGTTTCCACACATGATTAAGACTGACAGCGAGCCCACAAACACACATAACATATAGGAGGTGATCAGAGTCTGCATGGACACATTTGGGCTGGATTCATTGCAGAATAGTTTGTCGTGAACTTCATGAGTCCTGTTGAGAGAGAATTCAGGATCCATGCATGGATCAGTAGAAGCACAGTGGTAAATTCATTTGCAGCTGCCTGCCTTCACTCAGGAAGTACAAACACAACCAAGCCAGTTTTTCTCTGTGGAGAGAAGAGAGAAATTTTCAGTTATCCAGCATTCATTTTTTGTCCCTGGTCTCTGTGACTGTTTTTCTTCCTTCTTGTCCTTTTTAGCAGCTAAGGCATAAAATATTACATAGTTGAGAGCCTGTAAGTGTCAGAGCAGCTTTTGCTGTAGCAACAGGAAGAGGCTGGAAATCTCCTCTTTTCGAGGTCTTTATTGGAAACTGGCATGGCTGCTGGAAACGATTGGGGTGGGATGATTCAGAGAGAGAGAGAGAGAGAGAGAGAGAGAGAGAGAGAGAGAAAGAGAGAGAGAGAGAGACAGACAGACAGAGAGAGAGAGAGAGAGAGAGAGAGAGAGAGAGAGAGAGAGAGAGAGAGAGGAGGGGGCAACAGACAACACCTTTATTGATGACATAGCAAAGTTACATTTACAACTCAGATCCAAACACTAAAGGTCAGTGTCCTTAAAATGCTTCATCCCTCTGGTTTTGTGTGGCTCTGCAAGTCAAAATATTTAGTTGTTTTGTCATTAAGGCAGACGGACATTGAAATGTCCCTCATCTACCTTTCTGTCCAAGCGCAGTCCTTCATTCACAATGGTTACTGTGGCATTTTGTATAAGACAATATAGAAGAAGAAGAAAAAAAAAGCATTTCACAGTAAGAAAAACCTCAAAGGTTTCACTTCACACAATGCATTCGTACATCCTAGGAAATTATTCTTTATTCACAGACAAAGTAACTTCCCATCCATCAGAATTGAACATACTGTAACACAAACAAACAAACAAACAAACAAAAAAAGTAAAATGATATGTAGCCCACAGTGCTGTAAATAAAGATGGAGTTTCACAGCTTATCCTCCTGGTTTCATGCAAACAGATCCATTTCTGGTATTCATGGTATTGAAATGTGTTCTTGACTAATTTTGACAGTTGAACAGATGATTTTGCAGGTGATGACTGATGCACTGAAACGAGGCTGATGTGTTTTGGAGAGAACAACTATTAGACTGAGAATGAATCAACCAGATTGGATCAACTTGACATATTCACTTGGAAATTGTGCTAAATCCAGCCTTACTGTGCTTAATCATTTGCTGTTGTGAGCAGTTGCAGAGAAGTTCAGAGATTTGCCCATGATGTTCAGAGAATGTAACTTCTGTTGCGAGAAATGAGCCAAAACAATGGAGAAAAACTGTAAAGCCAGTTAACTCAAATGATATCAGGAAGTAATCAAACAGTATTGAGCTTTGGAGCGTGATGTCACATAAACGGGGCGGAGCCATTTTTAATGTTTATCCGCCATTTTGAAGGGGTACTACAAACGCGCTGCAGTGCAAACCCATTAGAAGTTGGAAAAGTAATGACAAAAATGGTTCTAAACTGCTGTGTTGCTGGTTGTAAGGCTCACTGGCATGACCGGAAGGGCAAAAAAAAATAGATAATGGGCTCTCTTTTTTTGGTTTTCCCGCTTGGAAGCACCGTATTATGTTACTAAAAGGCAGCGGCTTGCCTGGATCGCTGCTGTTAGACGTGTGGATATAAAGTTCGATGTCATCCCAAGATATCTCTTGATATGTTCCACACATTTTCATTCTGGTAAGTTCTTGGTATTGGTAATGAATAAGTTAATCTGTCATAAATTACTCTGTCAGTTAAACAAGCTAAGCTAAGACTAGCACATGGCTAATTAATTATTGTAAACAAAGCCCTCCTGCTGCCACTCCCCATCCTGGCAGTCGGACTGACATTTTAGTGAGTTTTTCCACAATCATAGCATCACCTCTCAGGTGGAGGTAAATCAGGAGGAGCTCTTTGGAAGAATTAAAACGGGAATTAAAGGAGAAAAGGGAAACGCTGTCTGGAGGAAGCTTGCAGCAGCGATGAACAGCGTCATCTGGACGAACGGACCCGGCTGAGGTCTGAACAGATTATAGATCCGTTAATTTAACCCTGATGTTACAAATAATGACGCTGACTCACGTTACACAGCTCAGAGTTTTATTGTTTCGTTTAATTATGTCTCAGAGCCAGACAGCGGCACCGTGGCCAGGTCTGCTCCCCACAGCGGGACGGTCCCACCGAGACACACCCAGCACCGGACCAGTGCCGAGCGGGACCCAGACCGAGCAGGACACGGGACCGAGTGGACCCGGGACTCAGGCCACCGAGGGCGGCGCGTGCCACCTGCTGTCGGTGCAGCTTAAATTAAAGAATAGAAGTCTTAATAAAATGTTTGACTAAACGTCCTCTGTCTGTATTTTATCTCCCTTTAGCTGATATGTTATTTTCTGGGCTGCTGGCTTCACACCACTGAGTAAATTAATAATTTGCTACACTTTAGAGTTTATTTACATTTCAGTAGCGGTTCTTCAGGTCCTGTCTCCTCGGTCCAGCCAGTCCAGGCTCTGCTGGTTTCCACGTCGGCCCCTGTCGTGGCGCAGGCGCATCAAAAGTAACTCTCTATCACCCAGTGCAATATTGTTTAAAACTGCCAAAATAAAGTCCCATCTTTTCGGGGCTAAACAGCAGCGTTTCCCCCGCTGGGTCTGAAGCTGCTCCGCAGCAGCAGCGTCTTTGCGCTCTGTTAAAACAGCTCCTCTCCGTGGCAGGATGGACTCAGCGAAGTTATTGAAAGTTAAAAATCCTTCATTAATACCACAAGAGGGGATATTATTAGATGTTCTGTAATGGCATTATTTTATTTTTTATTCTTTCACTTTTTAATCTGCACTGATTATCTGCTGCTTCTGCTTTACGGCGTGTTTGAGATGTGCTTTTCAGCTCCGCCAGGTTTTTTTCTGCACTACACCGTAAATCCACACTGAGTCAAACTTGCGTACACGATGTCAGACCTGTCCTGAGATGTCGTAAGAACGAGGTATCCTAATTGTGCATCCGGACGCAATCGGTCGCGGTAGCAACTCTTTTCTTTTGCATTTTCAAGTGTTGTCATAGTTTGTTTTGATTTCTCTACCCCTTCAAAATGGCGCCGTCGTCCCATAATGCATTGC